>NC_141863.1:10701791-10878458 GCF_024713525.1 Acromyrmex echinatior
TTTAAATTTTACATACAATATATATATATATATATATATATATATATGTGTATTTAGATTTTCTAAATATTTAATATCTTTTTAAGATATATATACATACATATTAATTCTGTTATTATTTCTTTGACATTTATGCCTAAATTCTAAACAAAATTGTAAGATTCGTAACATATTCTGATAAGATTTATAAGAATTTTGAAATGTTTATATCTTTATATGATATTTTTACAGACAGCTTTTTACTAGCCATAAGATTCACAAGAAATCATAAATATTTACGAATAAGTTTACGTCTTATGATACATACGCATAAAATTAGAATACTGGTTGCAAGTTCTTACGAATTTTACAATAACAAGTTACGAGAATAAGATCTATTAATTTCTTCTATGAATAAAAATTAAAAATCATTTTATTCTAAATCTATTCTTTTATAATAAACTTATTATAAATGAATTCAATCTTATTGTATAAGATTGAATCTTTAAAAAATAAATTTTTAAAAAATTGTTGCATTTAAAAATACATGGAATTGTTAGAAAATATATATTTAATAATTATATTTAATATATATAAGATATATTTAAATTGTTAGAAAATCTCGCGTCTGAATTAAGATTAAGAGTTCCGTTTGGCATCAATTTATCAAGGAAGAATTGAATTTGCTGTTAAAAAATCTCGAATTGTAACCATGAAATTTTTAGTTTAAAAAATTTTTTCTTTCCTGAATTTTTATTTTTTCGGTTTATTACTACAAAATCACGTTTGAGTATGGGACGCATGTCTGAATAATAAATTTAAGTCGCATTATTTAGTTATGTTTCTTTATTTAATATACTGTAAAAAGTGTCCAATTGGACAATTAAATATACGGAATTATCAGTAAAAAATTGTTTTTGTGAATTTAATTGCAGATGCAAATATGACGATAAAACTCCTTTAGGAGAACCCTGTTTAGGAGAACTCTCTCCGATGATCTAGACCTTGATATATTGTATGTTATCAAGGTCATGATCCTGAGTGACTTTCAACATATTTTGCTCGTCCTTCGTTAAAAAGTTGAAAAAAATTTGAAAAATAAAGTCTCTTTTCTACTACATGAAACAAAAATTCATTTTAAAATATATATTATGATTTTATACGATATTACTATATATTACGATTTTTCACGACAAGAAACTCTCACCCCCCTTCCTCCTCGCTTCAGGGGCACAGGACTCTCACCCCCCTCTCCCTTTGCAAAGAGATGCATGACTCTCACTTTCGACTCTCACCTTTGATTCTCAGCCCCTTGCTTCAGGGGCGCACGACTTTCACCTTCGATTCCCCCCCCGCTCCTGCAAAGGAGCACGTATATTGAGACAGATTTTACATCGCGGATACTCAACATTTTGTCTAATTACATTTTTCTCGTACAAATAAAGTTGAGTGATTTCCTGCAAAAAGTGAGGGGCGGCATTGGTTTAGGAGATATGGTATAGCAGAAATAGAAACGTATTTTCGAAATTTGTTCATAACTTTTTAACGAAGGACGAGCGACGGCTAAAACCTGTTGGAGATCACTCAGAGTCATTTTGATAACATATGTCAAGGTCAAGGTCATCGGAGAGGGTTCCCTTAAACAGGAGCTTTACCAATATGACATATGTAAACAAATAATTAATAAGTAATGTGCCAAAAGTTAGCACAACTATTAAAGATATAACACTAACTTTCGCAAATATAAAAGTAAATTAGTGTTACATGAAAAATATATTTTGCAACTATTCAACAGTCACAACATTTGGCAAGTTATTTATTATTTGTTTACATATGTCATATCTGCAATTAAATTCACAAAAACAATTTTGTACTGATAATTCCGTATATTTAATTGTCCAATTGGACACTTTTTACAGCATGTTAAATAAAGAAATATAGTTAATGTAACTTAAATTTGTTAATCAGACATGCACTTCATATTCAAATGTGATTTTTTAGTAATAAATCAAAAAACTAAAAATTTCATGATTACAATTACTTTGCGAAACATTTAGTTAAACTATTTGTTTATATCTCGTTGAGCTACCCCAGATTTAAAAAAATCAGGTTTCGGTCAATTTATTGCTGATGTAAATGTAAATTTAGCAAATTTTAGCACACGAATTCAAATACGCGTGAATCGCCGAGCGGATCTTCCCCACTCGACTGCGCGCCGACTTCCCTCCAGGATTGTTTTGTTTAAAACCTTTTTTTTTTAAACAAATATTTAAAACATGTTTTAAACATTAGATTAAATTAAACATGCTTTTTTTTAAGCAATTTAAAACATTATTTCTTTTTAAGTATATTTTTAATAATATTTAGAGGAGAAGGTGACACTCCAGTTACATTTTACACTCATATAACTTGGTTTATTTGATTAATGATAAATATTTAAGTTTAAAACTTGACAATTACCTTCATTGAAATGTTGTTGAATCAATTTTGGACTCAAAATTACAAAATTTATTATTTAAGACACTACTAATAAAAATGTAATAACATTGCATAATGGCGAATCGAAGAGAAACATGAATGATAATGTGTCCTTCCATAAAAATAATCTTAAAAAGTTAGTTTTGTTTAGAAAACAGTTTGATTATAAAATTATCAAAAAAGAATGTATTGCAGAATATATGCATGATACAAATGTACCAGGTATGTAAATATGAAACCGGAATTTTTTAATAGAAAATACACGTTTATTGCATGAAAATGATAAAAAATATTTTATTCGAAGTATTGCCCATCGCTAGCTATACATTTTTTCCACCTGTCTGACAATTTGTGGATGCCACGCCAAAAAAATTGTTGCTCTTTTGAGCCAAACCAGTCATATAGCCATTTTCGTACATCTTCGTAAGAAATGAAGCGCTGCTGAGCAAGTGCGTGTCCCATCGATGCAAATCAATAGTAATCGGACGGAGCCAAGTCTGGTGTGTAAGCCGCATGCGAAAGTATTTCCCAATCAAACGCCTCAATCATTTCCTTGACCAGTTTTGCTGTGTGTGATGGTGCATTATTATGAAGGAAAATCTTTGTGTTGCCTTTTTTGATATTCCGGTCGTTTTTCACGCAAAGCTTGATTCAAATTGATCATTTGTTGTCGGTAGCGTTCGGTATTAACGGTTTCGCCAGGTTTTAGCAGCTCATAATAGATCACACCTTTCTGATCCCACCAAACACAGAACATTGTCTTCCATCCATAGCGATTTGGCCTTGCAGTCGATGTCGATGGTTCGCTTGGAGTTACCCATGATCTTTTACGCTTAGGATTCTCAAAATATATCCACTTTTCATCGCCAATCACAATTCGATAGAGAAATGACTTTCTTTTGTACCTGGCGAGCAGCATTTCGCAAGTGGTTTTTCGGTTTTCCTGCTGTTTTTCATTCAGTTCATGTGGAATCCATTTTCCCATCTTCTGGATCTTTCCCATGGATTTCAAACGTATAGAGACAACTTCTCGTGTTACATTCAATATTAATTGCTAAAAATTGCCAAAGGTTTTTAATAATTTTTTACTCAAATACTATCAATTTTACAAAAAAATTACATCAGACAATAATTGTTAATTTTCTTTACATACAACTCTAAAAATTTTTTTAGAATTTTTTCAGAATTTTTTAATACTATATTTTTTTGTATTGGTAAAAATGAGAAAATGCAGTACCAAAAAGTTGATAAAAAATTCTGAAAAAATTCATAGACTTAATATTCTTGAGGCTTCCATGAATGCTTTCTATATAAAGATTATGCGTTTCGCGAGAATCCTTTCGCCTGGTTGTGTGGCAGAGATCGTTGTCTTGTTGTTTGCATGTTTATTGATTGTTTTATATCTTCTTTGTCATGTCTGTTTTTCTGTAAAACTAGTTTTAAGTGGTTGAGTTCTGACTGTTGATGTTCTTTGTCAAAGATGGTGAAAGCTCTATGTACAAGTGAGTTGATTGCAGACTGTTTTTGTAGGGTAGTGGTGCGACTCGGCATGAAGTATCTATCTAGTGTTAGTTTTCTATACACTTGATGGCCTAAAGCATTCCAAGAATGGATCTGGACACGGAGAAAACCCGCGAAACGCATAATCTTTATAATTCGTAGAGTTCTATGAGAAAAAAAATAAACAATTTTTGTTTTTTACAGTTTTTCTGTAAAGTTGATAGTATTTGAGTAAAAATTATTGAAGACCAATTTTCGTCAATTTATATCTTATAACTATTCAAGCAATTAATATCTTATTAACTATTACGAAAATTGCAAAATGGTACAGTATTTTTCTTCTCAGTTTAGTCCATTTTGCCCCTATGCGAAAGATTTATCATTATTTTTCCAAACACCCTGTATATAAGTAGCTCGACAGCCTAAAATCTATAGTAATGTAAATTATAGATTAATGTTAGAACTACAATTAATACAAAGAATAATTATTTTGAAACAAAAATCTCAAAAAAGAAGCCGTATCAATACGCATAGTAATCAATACGCATAAAGGACCATATTAGCAAAATGCTACGGTTTAAATTTATATAACTTAAAATATAAACAGTTAAATAAAATGTTAAATAATAAATAATACATTCAAATATATATATATATATATATATATATATATATTTATGTGATAATACGCCCAAATTTTAGAAAAATGAAGAAGTAATTAAATGCTAAAATGTACCTCAGAAACGTTTAAAATATTTAAAAGTAAAAATGCGTTTTAATAAAATATAATAAATACAAGTTTAAAAGGTTTCTTTTTGTTTTAAACATGATTTTTTTCTAAAGCTATTTAAAGGGATGCTAGAATGTCCTGTTTTACCATTAATTATTAAAGACTCTTTTCTCTTAATTGTGTTTATGGATTGAAAAATCCTTCTCCACAATTAAAGTATCGACAACAACGCAATTCGCCAGCTACATTTGAATACGAAAAATGAAAGAAAATTGAAGACACAGTTTTATTATTGGCTTCTATAGTCAACGCGTCACAATATGTACTCCATATAAGCGTTACAGACTTTGCACGTACATAAAAAGTAGTTGGTGAATTGCAGAAAACCTAAAAGAACAATCCTATGTTTTTACAAACGAGGTAAAGGCTTTAGTATAAGAGAAAAAAATCTCCAAAAATTTCATTTGCGCGTTAGGCCATTCCGCTCCTCGCGGCCCGCGCGCTGTGCGCTCGGTAGGCCATACCTTCGACAATAGTAGGTTGGACGGACGCGCGTATTTGGCTATCTTTAAACGTTAATATCTCGTTAATTATTGCGAGTATTGCAAAATAGTACAGGACTTTTCTATTCAGTTTAGTTCGCTCTACCTGCTCGGGACGAGTGGGACCGTATATTTATGCCACCCTGTACATATATATATATACTAGGTGGGGTGAAAAGTAACCTCCTTGGGAATGAAAAAAATTTTTTCCTTATGCAGAATCTCGCCCAAAATATAGCGTGTTCGCTCAGTACTAATCTTTGTAGCATCTGCTAGCTCGCGCACCTTCACTTTCCGGTCAGCCAACACCATTTCATGTATTTTTTTGACATTTTCCTCGGTAACCGCATCGGAGGGCCTGCCGCTGCGGACTTCATCGGTAGTGGAGTTGCGGCCACCACGAAACTCTCGAAACCAATATTTGACGGTGTAATCTGACGGAGTATTAGCCACATAATATTTATCCAACTTTTCTTTTGTTTCCTTCGCCGTTTTGCCTCTCAAAAAATAATGTTTTATGAGAGAACGAAAATCGTTTTCGCAAACACGTCAACAACAATCAGCTCTCAAAACAAAACTAAGGGCAGTATCGCACTGCCACTTGGCATGTCTGCCTAAATATGAACGGACTACAAGGCACCATAAACTTTTTTGCAGTAATGGCGCATTCTGGCGGTTAAGGAGGTTACTTTTCACCCCATCTAGTAGTATATATACCTATATATATATACGCATATATACGCGTGCGTATGTATATGCGTGTGCATGCGTGCGTGCGTGCGTGCGTGCGTGTGTGTGTGTGTGTGTGTATGTGTGTACATATATAACATGTCTAAACTTTATTTACTGAATTATTTACACATATTAGGTATACAAATAAGTTTCCGCCGTTTTTAATAAAAAAATTAAGCATTTATATTATGAAAGAACGATACATAATGTTTTATTGATGTAAGTCAAAATGTAAGTGCAAGTTCTTTTTGCGTTTGGCACGAATCTTCATTCAATAATGCTTCCAATTCCGCGTCTTCGTACACTTTCGGCCTTCCGCTACGTTCTTTGTCTTCGACGTCAAATTCACCGTTCTTAAATTTTTGAAACCATTCACGACAACTTCTCTCACTTAAGACAGCCTCACCATATGCTTCTACAAGTAATCGATGAGCCTCAGCTGCAGATTTCTTCAAATTAAAGAAGTAAATCAAAAGTTCCCGCAAATGACGCTTCGACTCAAAACTTGGCATTTTCGCACAAAAAAAAATATATGATGCTGATATAAAATCGCTAGTATTTCAAGATTATGTTGTTGACAGATGTTCAACCTTACGATATAATGTTTTACATCAGACAATTTTAACCATAGCTTGCTAGTGGCGCAGTCTTTTGTCAAACGGCGGAAACTTATTTGTACACCTAATACATATATCAGGGCTCGAACGCGATGTGTTTCGGTTGAGCTTCGAAACATAAATCGGAACGACAAGCGATAATCTCGTAGCAGACGCAGCATATAAATGAAATTTTCGAACTCATTGCTCTTATACTAAAGTTCATAACTCGTTTCTGCAATCATAGTATTCTTTGAGGTTATCTGTAAATCGCCAGCTACATATTTTAAACGTGCGAGGTCTGAAATTATTGTATATAGTACATTTTTTATTCGACTCGGATGTCGAAATTTTGACTTAGTAAGAAGCGCCATTCTTCGCGCGAAGTACCGCTTTAATTACAGAAATGGATTGAATCATTGTATAAATCAGTAATATATTATCGGCTGGAAAGGCTATAATAATAATATATTTTTGTATATATAGAAGTGCATATCAGGATCATTGTTTAGAAAAGGAATCATGCGTCCTTGCATCGGCGATGATACGAAACCAGAATCGATAGAAATTATATTCTTGAATTGCAGAATGAATTATTGAAACAGAAGTACGACAGAGTGAGACAGAGAAAAAAAAAGGATAGAAGCTCCGATTGTAATAAGGCTGCCGAGCGAATCTATCATTCAGAGCCCCCTCCCCCTCTTTCTCCCTCTCCCTCTCTCCCCCTCTCTCCTCCTTCCTCCCTTCTCCCTCTCTGCTTTCTGGGAAATTTCGGCCACTCAACGTGTATAATTAAGAGGAGAAGAAACATTATAGATAATGTATAAGTTTTAATAAATTATAATAATCCTATATCCTTCCAATTTATGTACAATAGCAAAAATAATTTCAAAATACGATAATTTATGAGATATTGATATTTCCATGAATTATATATCACGTTCATAGAAGTGATTTGCAAGATCTCGGCGTGGTCTCGCGCGTAAAGTGCAAGATCTGAATGTTAGAGATCCCACGATCAATTTCTTTTTCCTTTTTTCGTAATTTTTTTTTTAAATAAGTGACAATGTTAATAAACACATATTACAGACTAAATATATTTTTATTTAATTATTGAAATTATATTTGTATTTCTAAAAGTTTTAAACCGACAATTGTAGCAAATATCAATTCGACGTAGTATGCGTCGAATAGATAGAAAATAAGTATATATCGAATAGATAGAAAACCAGTTAGAAAAAATCTGAAAAGAAATCATATTTCTGTAATAATGTTACGTTTGATGTCGATCAGTACTTTCTATGAAATGTTTTTTTTTATAATTATCATTCGAATGTATGAAAATTCTGATAATGAATCAAATCGCAAAAGTGCGATGATTAATATAAATATAAGGATGATGTTAATATAATTTTATAATTAACAAATCAAAAATCTTTATATGTGCCTTTATATGCAATATACAAATAATTTTGTATTTATCTATTGAAGTGATTCGGTATTCTTCCCATAGTTATTGGAGTACATGTTAAATTTTGGGCCGACTTTTGAAGCGTCGTCTTCTTTTCCCCCGCCGCCGCCGCTCAATGCTCGACGGCTGAGCCGCACCAGATCGCGCGCGGATGTGTATCTCAGGAGTGTTGCATTAAGAAATATGTTATATCAATTCTTTACTTTCTTTAATCTTCTGTGATGTCTTCTTTATTCAACATGCCTTCTTTATTCACATCGCGGAGTTATTGGAGTTAAGTCATCATTCCAGTTTAAAATTACGCATCTCGTTCTGTATCGACTCTTATTCTTCAGCCTTAAATTGATATTATCAGTATTCTATATTAAAAGATATTACATTTTGTGGCACATAAGCGTGGTCAGTAGCTCTTTGAAAGAAAACCGAATGTATCATGAAAATAATAAAGTAATATTTTAAAACATTACATTTAGTAAAATGTATTTACTTATTAATATGATGTTCAATCATTATAATTAAGAAAATAACAATTATGTAAGAAGGAAAATATTTTCACGATAATTTTCATGCTAAAATATTGTCATGTTATCATGATCATTTTCATGCTGGAAGGTATGGTCGCAGCATGTTTCTTATGTGACGTTCCTGAGATGCACGTGTGCGATTCCAACGGTTCAGCCGTCGATCGTTAAGCGATTATAAAGGAAAAATAGGAAAAAGGAAAATTATGAAAAAAAAGAAAAAGCAGGATCGAATATAGAATCCTCAACATTCTGATCTCGCACCTAACGCCCGAGACCACGTTGAGTTTTTGTGGATCGCCTCTATGAACGCGATACATAAAATACACGGAAAATCGTAAACTATATCTCGTTAACTATCACTAACAAAAATGATTTGAAATCATTTTTGCTATTATACATTAATGAGAAAGGTATATGATTAACCCTTTCACTTACAATATCGTGTGAGACTCGTAGTAAAGAAATCGGGCCAAACATAAGTATCATTGATGAGAGCCGTGGTACATCGGGCTTATCAGGCCAAACATAAACAACACGTTCCAGGCTGTTAATTATGGCACGCGCCATAATTAAAATAATCGTAACTAAAATAGTAGGGCAAAGGGTTAATATAATTTAATAAAAATTATGTATCATCTAGAATGTCTCTTTCCCCCTTATGATACACGTCAAGCGGCCGAGATCGCCGAGAAAATATTTTCGGTCGCTAGAAACAAGCGACCATAGAGAGAAGGACAGAGACATTGTTTTGTTAGACGAGCCCAGTTCGGCGGAATGTCCGCGCGGAGACCGCGCGGTTACAATCGGAGCTTCTATCTGTTTTTGTTTTTTCTCTGTCTTGCTCTATCGAAACAACAAAAATAGAAAGAATTTTAAATCACAAACATGGTTGCCAGTTCTCCGTTTTTTTTTTTTTTTGACAGACTTCAGTTTCTTGGAGTAACATTCAATACTCCAGCAGATGTGAAAATCTCCAATTTTTGTTGTCTGCTAGAGTATTAAATATTAGTCCAAGCAACCGAAGTCTGGCAAAAAAAAAAACGGAAAACTGGCAACCGTGTTTGTGAATTAAAATTCTTTCATTTTCTTTTTATTAAATTATATTAATCATTATATATCTTTTTTATTAACATATAATAGCAAAAATGATTTCAAAACATAAACATTGATGAGATATACAATAGTTTATGACTTTCCGTGCACTGTATGTACCGCGTCGAGGTGATCTGCAAGAACTCAACGTGGTTTCGGACGTGCAAGATCAGAATATTGAAGATCTTATGTTCGATCCTGTTTTTCCCTTTTTTCATAATTTTTATTTAACAAATAACGTTATTAATAAACATATTACTCCAAATATACTTTTTATAAAATTTCAGAAATTATATACGTGTACTTCAATGTACTCGAAATTAGTTGAGCATTTTGGGCCGATTTCTGAAATGCTGCCTACTTTTCTTTCATAACCGCTCGACACTTGACGACCGAACCGCTCACGCACGGACGTGTATCTCAAGAGCGTCATAGCATAAGAAACATGCTGTAACCATACCTTCCTTTTCCTTGTTATGAAAATATTTTCCTTCCTACACAATATTGTATTTTCTTAATAATGGTGATTGAACATCATATTAATAACTTAATGCATTTTACAGATGTAATATACTTTTGAAATATTACTTTATTATTTTTATGATACATTCAGTTTCAAAGGACTACTGATCACATTTTTGTGCCACAGAATGTAATATAGAATTTTAGTTTACCGCGTCATATATCTGGTCATCTATTTGTATTTTTTTTTTAGTGGAATAAACCTGGAGAATGCACTTAAATGATGTATCAATAATAGAATTTCAAAGATAATAGAGAGTTTTTACAATAACGTAGATTTAGATACGGTGAACGCCTTTTCTTAATTAGTCGTTAAGGAGAAGATAATGTGACCATGATGTCGATTATATATTTTTTTTCCTAGAATGAAAATGTGAAAAGTGAATGTTTGTTGTATGTATATGTGTGTATATGTGTACATATATCGTTTTGCGTGACGCTGTTTGCGTAGTAAACAACGGCGTTATACGAGTCAAGCAGTTGTAATCAGTATAACCCGCGTTCACAGAATCTTTGCCGCATAACAGTACTGTCAATTCAGTGTAGTAGTATTCTAAACACACCCATATATAAATGTACGTATACATATATATATATATATATTTATTTATTTATTTATTTATTTATATTTATATAGTGTTTTCTGTCCACAAAATAGAAAAAATAGTAGCAGAAAATTGTCTGCCTTTGGTAAGAGAAGGTTATGGGTGCTTTCTAACAAGTGACTCACTCAGTACAACATAATGACTATCTCATTCTTGTATTGGCGAATAACAAGACTGTAATGATGCACCGTGTCATACCGTATCACACTGTGTCTCTTGCTGGAAACAGTGTTGTCAGATGCAAGGAAATTTCCCGAAACCTAGAGAGAATTACAAGAAAAAAAAATGAAAGAGGGAAAAAGAGATTTTTTGTAAAATATGTTAAAATTTAGGAGTTTTTCACGGTAAACGAAAATTTTGTTTTAGGCTTGGTTTTTTTCGGTCGATTTCGATGATCGGCGTGGAATGGTCACCACGATGGTCAGACAGTGGTGTGTGGACAGAATGGCTACGTTCAGAAACATCACCCGAGTACCCTATGTGTCGTTTTATTCTTGTTATTCATCCTATATTAAATAAAACAATACGTGGGTGCGCCTGGGTGATGTTTCCGAACGCAGCCTAGCAGTTCGGAACCTTGGGTTCGGGGCGGCTACGCACATGTTTAATCTTACTAGACTGATTTTTGAAATTAGATTTGTGCTACAAATATGTATTTGTTTAGGTTAAGATAAGTTATGTATGGAACACCAATTTATGTTAATTACTAGCCTTATTAGTCTGATTTCTGATACGAAATCTATAATAGAAGTCGTAGCGATAGTGTCTTTAATAGAAAATTGACCAACCAGAATCAATTATATTTCTTATATTTAACTGTGATTGGTTAATTTTCTATGATTTAAGACGACTGCTACGACTTCCATTGTATAATAGATTCCGTATTAGACTTATGTTAAAATTATGCGCATTTTATTTGTTTCTTTAAAACTTCTAATATTGCACAATAAAAATATTATATATTATTCATTAATTTATAGTACTTATTATTATATATTTTCTTTTATATTATTACGTTTATACGGCATTGGTAAAACCGTTTTAATAAAAATCATTTTATAAAACTGGCCAATTACAGTCGTTCCATTCTTCCGAGCTCCGAGGAACAACTATAATTGGCCAGTTTCATAAAATGGTTTTACCAATGCCGTGTAACAAAGGTTTATGTTCTGTTCCATATTTATTATAATTCCAAATTATGATACGTATGTAAGGCTGCTGGAAAAGTTTCTGCAAACAATATGAAAAAAAAACATGTAAAATTCGGTAAATGGCTTTATTATTTTTTGAAGTATTCGCCTTAAATCGATACATTTTTGCATACGCTCGAACCAATTTTCGAAACATTTTTTCCACTTTGAGGCTGTAACCTCAAATGAGTTATCAATTCGATTTTTACTGGATAAAAAATCAACGATTTGATGTTGTGTGACAGCTGGCGTTGTCATGATGAAGGACGATGCAACGATTTCGGTTTGTTTTACGCATTTCATTTATGACTTCTGGCAAACAAATTATTGTATACCAATCAGTATTTACAATCCTTCGATCCTCTAATGCCACATGTCCGGTATAACTGAAGAAACAAGCAATCATTTGCTTGGCAGTACTGCGTGCACGAACAACTTCTGTTGGTTTCGGTTCATTTTGAAATACCCAAACAGTGGATTGTTGCTTACTTTCGGGCTCATACGAATAGATCCATGTTTCGTCCCCAGTAACGATATTGTAGATCAAATTTGACCGACTTCGATTGAATTTCTTGAGCATTTCTTTGTTCCATTTAACACGAGCCTGTTTTTGAGCTTCGGTTAAATTGTGTGGGATCCAACGACTGCAAAGTTTCCGTACGCTCAAGTGATCATGTAAAATCGTATATATTGCTTTCAATGCCTAAGGATGCCTGAATCTCGCGGTATGTCATATGCCGGTCTCACTCAATCATTTCACGCACAGCATCAACATTAATGGCAACAACAGACGTGGATGGATGACCTTCATGGAATTCGTCACAAAGAAAGGTACGTCCACGCTGGAATTCGGCAAACCAATTATAAACAGTCCTATTGGATGGTACTTCATTCCCAAAAGCCAAATAAAGTCAATTGATGCATTGTTTCGGAGTTAGATTACATTTGTAATCGTAAAAAATTATTGCTCGAAAATTTTCACGTAAAATTTCCATTTTTTTCACAAAATAATTTCTTTTAAAATATTATGCAAACAAAACTAGTTGGCTTAGGTACAAATTGTCAATTGAATTATAGGTTAAAAACGTCTAATTTTACGAATATGATAGTAGAATGTTGGCGCCACTGGAAATATTAGATTGCAGAAACTTTTCCAGCAGTCTACGTATATTAATAAAAAAATAATTTATGATTTTATTTTAATAAAATTTGTAAAAAAAACAAAAATTTTGTAATTTAAGAGAAATAGATGAAATTAGCGGAAAATTTGGAAAAACAGGAATTTTGAGAAGAACGGAAATAGGGAAAACTATGGAGATTATCATATGCCAACAGAGAAATTGCTTCGCCGGTATCTGGTAACACTAGTTGGAAGGCATTCTATAAAGAAAAATTGATTAAAAGATTATTGTGATATGTGTTTCTTGTTGGAAGGCACTCTATAAAGCCAAAATGGAAAAGTTTATCTGTCATTCATGAAAATATCACTTTTATTTAAATACAATATATGATATAGTTAAATATACAATAAGTGATACGATTAAATGTTATAACAATAAATTGTGCTTTATCTAATTATGATTATCCAATGTCAGAGACGTTCATCGTGGGCTGATTATTTTTAATTTACTGTTAGAGGCGTTAATCGTGAGCTGGCGATCTATGACCAAATGTCATAGCCGTAAATCGTGCTTTGGCTAGTTATAGATAAATTTCAGAGGCGTTCATCGTGCACTGACTATTTTTAATTTACTGGTAGAGGCATTCGATTATCAAATTTGGTGAAATACAATTACCTAACCAATTTGTAGAATTTTGCGTCTGCAATTAAAGAAATGTGAATAGATGCATTGTCATGATGGAATCAAAAGCTGATTGCTTGACACGACCAAAAAAAGAAACTAATGAACACATCTGTCTGAAATTTTAACAGTAATTCTGTAAAGGATCAAATTTTTCTAAAATTATAGTAATTTGATATTTATGGGATCATTTCTATAGAATCTCTATTAGAATTTCTATTAGATCGAGAACTTTTCGAACTTATATCCTCGTATAAATCAATAATAACTGTGTATTAGAGTATACAATAAAAATAGTATGTTTCATTAAAAAATCATAGAGACTTGATTTGACTCTGCAGACGTCACCCATGATCAAATTGAATTTCAATAAATAGTTTCTTTGAAACCATACAAATTTTGTCTGAAGCGTTTCTTTAAAAAAAAAACGTTATGTAAGGGCCTTATAGCACAAGGATGGCCGTAATTGAGTCATAGAACGTGAATCATAGTCATAGGTCAACGCATTATATTTTGGCGTACTCAGTATGCCGATACAAGTACAATTTACATTTCTTCACGATTAGTTATAGTCACCTTTATGTTCAGCTCATAAATTCGGGGTTTTTTGGACATGCTATATAATATATATATGTTATACATGTATGTGCTATACATATATGTAACATACATTACACAGTCATATACATAATTTTCATACGACGCTGTACGTTTATGAAATGTATATAAGTATATTCAAAGTGTTTTAGTAAATGTATACACTTATAGGTATACATTATAGGTATCAATGTATATGTTGACTAACAGCAAGTATATTTTTACTAAATGAACTGTGACATAGATATATATCGAATGAAAACATGTATTTGAAATACATGCATACACGTATAATGTAATACCACTTTTTCCTTTTTTTTTCGCAATACTATTTTAACTTAGGATGTAACATGTATTGTCAGTACATAAATACATTGCACATACATATGTAGCTATTCCATCTTTTTTTATCATGTTTAATGGGCCTTTTACAATAATAAGCCATAAATTAGAAGTCTGACACTAAAAATTGACGACTGTGACTAGTCAATTTTTATTAAATTTTTCTGATTTCTGATCTATGACTAATGGCTTACAGAAGGTCTATGATAAGAAGAGACAGGAGTTACTCATACTTAGCTTTTCATGATATGATATAGACACAATAGTGAATATTAGAATTATATTTTATGTGCATTATGATGTACACATATTATAAAACATAAAATATATTTCTAATTCATATTCACATACGTGTGTAGCTACTTCATCTCTTTTTGTTACGTATAACAAAAAGGTGTTCTCTTTTTTCTACGTTTAATAATAAGAGATATGTTTTTTATGATCAAATATACGGATATCAGTGATCTATGCTTTTATATTTTCAATATTAGAATATACATACAACTAACATAAATCAAAGCTAATGAGAATCAAACACAGATGATTAGACGTAACATCTTACAAAAAATAATCAAATTATGAATCCTCTGATAAATGATATCTTCTTTACTTTGTACATTTCAACTCACTTTGAAGTCCTCTTCAGCAATACAGATATATTATGAAAAGTTCACAAGTACAAAAGATTGTCTCAAATTGCCAGAGATGAAGTAATGTAAAATGTTAATAGATAGAGAGCGTGCCAAGAAGCTTTGATACATAATTAATGACAAAATTACATTTATACAAATCTATCTACTACAATTTTACATCACTTCATCTTTAGCAATTTGTGAGTAACACAATCTTTTTGAATATGTGAATTTTTCCTTATATATCTACATTGCCTCATTAGCCTTGATTTATGTTAGTTATACGTATTTTATACATTTAAAGTTCCCTATATAATAATTGTTTTTTTCAATATTAGATTATTGCATGTGTTATGATATGAATATTTACACAAAATAGAGGTAGAAGTAATTTATTCTGTAGTATTCATGCAGATATTTCCTATGTTTATTTATACAAAACATTGCAATTAAATTTTATGTGTACATATATACACATTATATTATATATGTATACATACAATTTTAATATTGCATATTTAAACATAGGGAATGCATAAATAGCTTAGCATTAATAACTTCTATCTGTAATCTGTGTTTATTCACACTATTATACACTATTATAGTATACATATGTACTATTATAGTATACATATATACTATAATATTATATAACATTGCCTATATGTGTATTATATTTAAGTATAAACATCACTAATATTTGTATATTTTGACATGAGTAAGTTCTACATCTTTTTATTAAACGTAGCAAAAAATGAAGTAGCTACGTATATTTTATACGTAAAATATCTATGTATATCTAATACATGTTACATATTATATTCATAAATACGAATTACAATTACATTTTATGTGTATTATAATATTTGTACAATGACACAATGACACAAAATATTATTCTATTATTGCATATAAACATGTTAGCGATTAATGATATATGCAATATTAACATTATTTTGGATACATTATTGTGTATACGTACATTATAATACATATAAAATATAATTATAATTTATATTTACTAATGTTTCTTTATATATGTTACAACAATGTTAGAATTATAAATGTTATATTTGTGTTATGTGAATACACATTCTTATAGAATGTATGTACATAAAATTCTAATATTGTGTATAAATAGATAATATCTGCATAATTATTTCAACAGTGAGTAACTTTTATCTGTTTACATAATGCGCGCGCGTGTGTGTGTGTGTGTGTGTTCACATAATATAATACATACAATTTTCTATATTGGATATATAAGTCGACATGTTAGTAATGTAAGTATTATAAGTGTCTATAATCTATCTCTTTTTATTAGACAGAGCAAAAAGACCCAATAAACAATAAGTCGTCTTAAAGAACGCTTTTAAGACGATTTAAAATTCCCTCGGATGTCCGACAATTTTTAGTAAAAGACGTCTTTAAGGCATCTTTAAGATGTCTTATGTTTGTCTTTTAGCTTTATTACACTGTCAGACGTCATATAAGATATATTTTGGACATTTTGATGATTGTCTTTCAGACAGTCCCTGTAATATCTATAAGATACCTTTGAGATAACCTATAATGCCATTCTTCAGACGTCTTTCAGACTACTTTTGGACATAACGATTTTTATAGGTTATATTGGCCGAATTTCGATACACTGACAGCACTGAAAATCTATAATATATACGTAATGTAAACTATAGATCGAAAATCTACAGTTCATGTTACGAATACTATAGACTTTCAGTGCAATGTATACCAGAACATGGCCATTGTTCTTTCAACATTTATAAGATGCAATATACACATATACGATTTAGACGGTTCGGCGTTCCGCCGGAATTGCCGGAAGCAAAAAGTAATCGAAAGAATCCAATAAGCAACTAAAGCACCAAATGTACACATATACGATTTAGACGGTTCAGCATTCCGCCGGAATTGCCGGAAGCAGAAAGTAATCGACAGAATCTAATAAGCAACTAAAGCATGACACCAACAATACTGAAAGCACGTATTTTATGTGCGATATGTTATAAAAATGCGTCGTATCGCTAGTTCAACTTTACGAATTATTTTATAAAAATGTCTTATCTTTTGTTCTCAAATATATCTTAAAACGATGATCTGAAAGATGATTTAAACGAATGTCTGAACAATATCTGTTACATAAAAAAAATTGTCTTTAAAACCTGATTAAAAGTCTTAAAGACATTTTTTGAAAAAGTCTTACAAACGTCTCTTTTAAGTCGTCTGAAAGGCATCTTTAAAAAGGTTGTCTTTAAAACTTGACTGAAAGTCGTCTTTTCAGAAAAGTCTTACAGACGTCTCTTTTAAGTCATCTTTCGGAATGTCTGTAAGATATGCATATTTACTGGGGAGTTACGTTATGTACATGCAATGTCGTATTCATTTATTGATAATATATTATCGTAACCTAAAATGGCTTTGGACGTAAGGAAAAAGTGCTATTACGTATCGATATAACTATTAATTAAAAATCTATACTTTATGTATATTACAGATTTTTAGTACTGGTGGTATATATTGGAATGCAGCCTACATTGATGTGTGCATAATACAAACTGTATTTCTGAGGCCCGATTCCACAAATATAAGATTCATTTTAAATTAATTAAATTTAAGGTTAGTAAGTTTATTTTTTTCTCTCAATTCTAAAATAGGACAATTTTTCAAAATAAAATAAATCTTACATCTGTGAAACCGAGTCTAATACATATTTTCGCTAAGATGGTAATGTAGGAAATGGAATAAAAATATCGATAATTAATCGATCGAATTTCCTGCATGACCATATTACTTCAGAGGGCGTAAGCATCTTATACATTGGAAATGAAAACCTATAATATCAACATTGATTAACTTCAGCCTTCGCTCCAGCATCCTCTTAAAGCACTCCATTATTGAAAATATGCTAAGGAGAAAGCTTTTGCGAAACATTCATAAAATGTTTTTAATGATAATTTTTACATTCAAAAATTAAATATTGACGTTCTTATTATTAAAATTTGGAATATTTTTTCTTTGCTTTATTATTACGAGTAATATATTTGAAAATCTTTTTTTAGTGGAATAAGCTTATTGGGGAAAAACTTAAAAAAAAACGCATCTACATTACCTCCAGGATGATGTGGAAAACTATAATTAAAACTCTTAATATAATATAACTCTTAATATATACAATCACGAGTAGAAAATTCAGTCAAAGCGAATATTCACGTAATAAATCACAATTCTTTATTAATTATGATTCACAAGATTGATGACTTCACAAAAAAGAGTAATAAGTTCTGAATTTAATAGTTTCGCAATAAAGTGATGATGAATAGAAACTGACTTTCCTTTTTTTACAGGCGAATACCTTTTCGAATTTTGTTAACTAATCGAGCGCGGCGGTTTTTCTTTCGGCAGAGTGATCAAGATAGCGGAACATCTCGAAGGCGATTGACTAAGATAGCGGAGCGGTAACTTAGACTAAGAGAACTCGCAACTCGATCCGGTTTTTTATCGAATTAATCGAACAAAAATCCCTTTCGTCAATTGTCTATGAGATTCCCCAAAAATATGAACTTTTAAGGTGACCTCATGATTTGAGCCGTGATTGGCAATTTTTAGCGAAGATAGCCAAATGACGCAGTATTGCCATGAGCGACTACAAATTCAGCGTCCATGATTGGGACATGAGCGAATTACATTTTTTGCGTAGTGCGAGCGCGCGTGCGCTGTGATCGACAAGAATTATAATTGCCGTTTTTGAACAAATGTTTTTGTGTATGTACAACATGCGAGTTGATTACAATCTTGGCTTTAACAAAGGAAGGTGATCGTCAAATTTATTTGGAAGCTTGTAGAACAATTTCAAGCAATATAAAGTTTCTAGATGTTTCTAAACTACATGCCATACATTTATTCCATAAAATCGGCTTTACGGATGCTAATCTCGAACATCTCTATTTAAAATAATACATTACCTTGAAAAGTAACTGATATATTATTAATCTCTAAAAAATCATAAAAATGAAAAGATCAGGCCATGTTCAAAAACAAATTCTCAAAAATTTAAACCTTTAAAAATTTTAATGATTATCTAAAATAATATTACCATGAAAAGTAACTGATATATTATTCAAGGTCCCAATTCGAAGTGAACATACATAAAGCGTATTTTCAAAAATTTAAATCTCCAAAAATTTAATTAAAGTGTATCCTAAAAAATGTTAACCTTCAAAAATTTAAATGAATATATATCACCATAATGATGATATATTACCATGACAAGTAACTGTACAACAACAATATTATTGAAAGTTTAAATTTTTTTCAATTCAAGGTTTCAATTCAAAGTGAACATACGTAAAGTATATATTATCTAAATTTAATATAATATGTAATCATGAAAAGTAACTCATATGTTTTTAAAGATGCGAGTTTAAAACAAACATACATATATACAAGTAAAACAGATTACAATTTGATTCTAGAAAATAAAATGCTATATGTTATTCTTAATGCACAAAATAAAAATCATTTATTGAGATTCGATTTGAAATTTATATTAGCCCGTACAATGAAAAATAATTGCTTATAATTCCAAAATACCAATTTGTTAATGACTCGGAAAAAGAACATGGCAGCCTGCTCTAACAAAATTTTCGATGGAATATTGAAGTAAAAGAGTTATGAAAATAATTTAGATTAAAAGTCTCTAATCTTTCTTTAGTAAAATTTAAAATTTTTATATCAACTTCCGATTTTGAGTTTATACTGTATTTTCAGCGAGTGATTTATTGATCAAAAAAGGTTACCTTATTGCCTGAAACTAGCAATTAAGTAAACCCGAAATTCACAAATAAAAAGTTCTCTGGTCAAGTACAAAGAAACTAAAAAATGTACTGATTATTTGACATAATACAATATATATTCACTTCGTTATAGAGGTTTTTGAAAATACCGTTCTAATGTACTTTTCGTACTTCAAGTGTTGTAATAATTGAGAAGATGGGGAATAAAAGTCTAATAATTATAAAATCTTGATTCTAATAAAAATTAAAATAATTTGTTACTTTTTTATTATACACAAACGAGTACAGTATCAAATAAATTTATGTAATATAGAAGTTAATTAAGAAGTTACATATAACAATATTTCTCTATTACGATCAATATTATATAAAAAAAGCTAATTTCTTGAAAAAGGGCTTAAGTAGAGTTATGCCTTCACCCATCTTCTCTGTAAAATTACTCTTTAAAAGCTTCGACATTATTTCTAAGTGGACACCGAGAAACTCATCAAAGTTTTGAGAGCAAGCCGCCATGTCTTTTTCCGAGTCATTAACAAATTGGTACTCTGGATTACAACCAATTATTTTTCATTGTACGGGCTAGTATAAATTTCAAATCGAATCTCAATAAACGATTTTTATTTTGTGCATTAAGAATAACACATAGCATTTATTTTCTAGAATTAAATCATTGTAATCTGTTTTATTTATATATATGTTCGTTTTAAACTCGCACCTTCAATTATATTAAATTCAATATTATATTAAATTTAGATAATATATACTTTATGTATGTTCACTTTGAATTGGCATCTTCAATAATATATCATTTACTTATCATGGTATTATAATATATCATCATATACTCATTTAAATTTTTAAAGATTTAAATTTTTTAGGATATACTTTAATTAAATTTTTGAAGATTTAAATTTTTTAGGATACACTTTATATATGTATGTTCACTTTGAACTGGCACCTTTAATATATCAGTTACTTGTCATGGTAATATATTGTATTATCAGATAATTATTTTTAACAATTAGTTATTACAATTAGCTATACAATTTAGTTTTTCGAATAATTCAATTAACAGTTTGATTAAAAAGGGGCTCAAAGAATTTAATCAATTTGTTGCTGATCATCTTGATGTGTTAATTATTAGAGCGGATAAGGGCAATACTACTGTAATTTTAAATTCGAAGGATTATAATGATAAAATGGACGAAATTTTATCCGGTAATAATACTTATATTACAATAAAAAAAGATTCCACCAGTAAATTGACGATGGAAATTCGTACACTTTTGACACGTTGGAGAACTAAAGATTATATTTATCAATCCACATATAAAAAATTGTATATATCTGACGAGGATTTGCCGAGGTCTCTTACGAGCTCATTAAAGTGACACAAAGAAGATTATCCTCTAAGAATAATTGTCAGTTGCATTAATAGTCCATTCTTTAATTTGGCTACTTTTTTAAAGATGTTATCAATAAAAGCATTAAAAAAAATTTCAGTTACATTAAAAATAGCTTTGATCTTGTTAAAAAAATTAATAGTATGAAGATTATCAAATTGTATCATTTCACATTATTTCCATGTATTTTAATATTCCAGATTTAGCATTGAAAAGTGTCTTGGAAAAATGGGATTCGATATGCAACCACACAACAATACCTATCTATGAATTTAAAATAGCAATCTCAATTATATTAAATTCTACTTTTTTTTAAATTTAATGATAGAATTTACAAACAAATATTCGGTTTGAGATCTCCGCTCTTTCCAATTCTAGCTGATGTTGTAATACAAGACTTGGAATATATATATAGGATATAATATATTTAAGACACTAACCACACATATTCCAGTCTATTATCGCTATGTTGATGACATTATTATAACAGCTGGTGCCTTGCCCCGAAAAAACTATTAATTATACTACAACTCTCTTATATTCCGTGTTAATTTCTAATAGCACACCATAAGAATTAAGTTTTATAATGTTTGGAATATGGCGATGATGGAGGAATAAATTTTCTCGATGTTAATAGAAGATGGACGAATTATAATATTTTTGATAATTATAAGAAGCCCACTAATTCTGGTAGATACGAGCTTAAATTTCTTTTCAAATCATCTTTTAGAACAAAAAGGGTGTTGTAATCGAGCAGTTACGCAGAATCTTATTCCTTTCTCATCCAAAATTTCATGAGAAAAATATTATGTCCATAATTAATATTCTTCGAAAAAAATGTATACCCATTAGAATTTTTATTTACAACTATTATATTAATAACAGGACAATGCGTTACGTCTCTTCTTCAAAAACTTCGAAAATAGTAGGAACACCAACGAAATGCCAACTCGGATTCTACTTAAGTTTTCTAAAAAATATTTTCTTTCAATAAATTTTAATAAAATTTCGGAAAAAATTCAGAAAAATTTAAATCTATCACAAAAAAATTTGACTTCAATATCGCTCACAAACCAATGAATTGTATGAATACCTTCATTAAAACAGGCAAAGATAAAATTAAAAAAGAAGATCACTCAAATGTGATATATAAAATAAATTGTCTCGATTGCAATTATTCATACGTAAGACAGATCAAAAGGAAACTGAAAACGCGGTTAAAAGAACATAAACGATTTGAAAAAAACCAACGAATACTTTGTCTGTCATTTTGCGTAAAATAAACTTATGTTCATGTTGAATTATGATCATACGATTGATTTGAATAATACTATCATTCTTGACTCTGAACAATCTTATTATAAAAGGATGATTTCCGAGATATTAAAAGACAAGAAATAGGCTCAAACAAACAAAGTAACACAAAACGTTTTCTTGATATCCATCTACCAATTATTGAAATAAACCCCTCCATCAATAGAATTACCCTCTCCCCTCTCATTTCCTCTCCTTTACTTTCACAATATATAATATAAAGATTGTCGCTAGCGTTGAGCATCACATTTTTGTCAGCAATAATTCGTACTAGTGGTTCCAATGTTTATTTTTAATTTACATTATTTTCTCCTGAAGTACATTTGCGAGAACGTCAAAAAATACGCGTTTGTTATTATAAAACTATTCTGATTCTCATGAATTATAATGTATTGTTAAAGTAATAGAAATTTTATTTTCTTTCTTAATTTTAAATAGAATCTGAAAATTATGTTACACACGAGTAAAATCGCATTTTGCTTCATGTATTAGGTGTTGGAATTAATTCGTAGCGTTTTTTAATGAAAGAATGTTATTTATTTCACATGAGCATTAAAAAATACATTAATGAAAGTACTTCCCATCACTTGTAAAACGCTACGAATTAATTCCAACACCTAATAATAAGGAATCCGATACGTAACAAAAAACAGTTCATAAGCAATTTAATATTGTTTATTTTCTTGAACCTCAATTTACTTTATTAACTCGTACCATAAGCGATTGGAAAGTTGTCTTACCATTTTTTGACTAGCGATTATTGTTTTAATTCTATGTATTTCTTTTCGTGACATCTTGATATTTATTTTTATAACTCTTTTTTTGACATCTTGATATTTCTATGTACTGATGATAATCAAATCTTGACCGAAACGTCTACGTTATTATACGAGGGCAATAAGTTCTTAGAAAATCTGTCAGAAGGCACTTGCAGTGTCATGTCACATTACTTTTTGACAAGTAGCATCTTTCAGCTGATTACTGTCAAATTTTGTGCGGAATTCATCGCGTGGTTTCATTTCTGTAGACAATTAAAACGAATAACCTTTGTATTTTTTGCAAAATGGAAAAAAACAAATTTTGTACAGTAATCAAATATCTACATATCATATGAAAGATTTAACGCTGAAAGAAATCAAAGCCGAGTTGGATAATGTTCATAGCACATCTGCATCAATGTTTGCGACTGTATACAATTGGATGAATGAGTTTAAACTTGATCGAACATCCACATGTGATGCATCTCGTTCGGGATGTCCAATTGAAGCAATTTCTGCTACGCCAGAAATCATCGATAAAGTCCACGATGCTTTGACTGATCGACGAGTGAAAGTGTGCGAGCTTGTTGAGGCCACAAGGATATCACATGGCACAGTGATTTCAATTTTGCACGAACAATTGGGTATGAAAAAGCTATCGGCAAGATAGGTGCCGCGTT
This sequence comes from Acromyrmex echinatior, assembly GCF_024713525.1. NCBI lineage: Eukaryota > Metazoa > Arthropoda > Insecta > Hymenoptera > Formicidae > Acromyrmex > Acromyrmex echinatior. The sequence goes on from NC_141863.1 coordinate 10,726,095, forward strand.
TCCTCACTGTTGATCATAAGCGCGACCGTGTGACGATTTCAAAACAATGTTTGGAGATATTTCAACGCAATCCAGATGAATTTCTGCGTCGATTCATTACTGTGGACGAAACATGAATCCACATTACGTCACCCGAGACGAAGGAACAGTTAAAACACTGGACTTCACCGAGTGAACCAGCTCCGAAGAAGGCGAAGACCATGAAGTCGGCCGGAAAGGCCATAGTTTTTTGGGATGCACGCGGTATAATTCATATCGATTATCTTCCGTCGAAGCAAACGATCAATGGCGATTACTACGTAGCCTTGGACCGTTTCAACAACATTTTAAAGAAAAAACGTCCCCATTTGGCGAAGAAGAAAATGCTTTTCCATCAAGACAATGCACGGGTTCACACGTGTCCAGCACCGATGGCCAAATTCAACAAATTCCGTTATGAATTTCTTCTCCATTCAGCATATTCGCCAGATTTAGTCTTCTGCGACTATTTTCTATTTCCAAACCTGAAGAAATGGTTCGGAGGAAAGAGATTCACCACCAGAGAGCAGCTCATCGCCGAAACAGAGACTTATTTTCAAGGGTTAGACAAATCATATTATTCGGACGACTTGAAAAAATTGGAAAATCGTTAGATCAAGTGTATGGAGCTGAAAGGAGATTATGTTGAGAAATAAAAATGAATCGATCAAAAAAAAAGTGCTTTACTATGTTTTTCTAAAAACTTACAGATTTGACCTCGTATGATAATTTTAAATATATTGACTATTTGTTTAAAACATCTAGCGTTGTGGCTGTATGCTCCTTTTTATTTATATTTTGAAATAGTAAATGTAAGTTGTTAATTATGTTATTTTTGTACAATAAAACCTGGGTTATATTACATAATTATCAACTTACATTTATTATTTCTTATATTTTTCTGATCTGCCAATCTGAGATAATGAATCATTTTTTTCAAGATGTATATGAAATTCTGGACATTTAAAATGCTTCAGATCGAATTGCATTAAAATTATTGCTCTTATTGATTCTATAAGCGGTTGATTTCTTTCATCAGTTCATTGATTGGATAATGAAAAAATTCTACAGGTTTAGATTAGGTTTAGATTTGACAAAAAAAGATTTTTAGAAATTAATTTTCGACAAATTTTATTAAATTCATTAATTGATCGAAGATCTTAAACTTCATCGATATCGACACGTTTGTCCTTTGTACAGATAGTTACATATTAGGCTTGTTTTTTTGACTGAACTATTGCACCACTTTATCTTTCTTCCTCTTCTTTCCTTCTGGAGCTGGTGCAAAAGTTCAGTTCAAAAGAACAGACCCATTATACAGCGGTGCATGTTTCAAATTTATCCTGGAGACATTCAAATTCTTTAAACGGTTTCAGTCAAGAATCTACATAAAAATCTACATTTAAACAAACATTATTTTTTTGTTAAGCGTTATGTTTTTCAAATCCGATGTCTTGAAAACCATTTCGGTCAGCTTTGTTAAGAATTTCTCTAACTGTCAAAAAATTGCAGACTGCCTTTGTACATTATACTCTCGTGTAGCATGTGCCCACTTTGCACACATTAAAAAAACATGGAAAACCACGAGCGAGTGGTACGCGAACTGTTAGAACAGTGCGGCCAGGTCGCTACTCTGGTGGAGTGTTTCTCGTGGCTGCAACGACGAGTGCATCGAGCAGCTCGAAGAACTTTGTCATGCCAAGCGTCCGCGCCTCGCCATTGGATACAGACAATCCGCGGTGGCGAGGATCGCGCGATTCGCGGGTGCAAAGTTACAATTGGAGCGACGTTTCGTGCACATTAGTGGCGAGTACGCGAGTGGCGAATACGCGAATGGCAACGAACGATCTTTTGTTTGGCGAGAGATCGACGCCGCGTTTGAGAGTCGTATATTGACAGGTGCGATGATAAACTCTAATCACATCGAGCCGCGGCAGTTTTTAGAAGATGCTGGCGATGTAGTACTCGAGCGAGTGCGAGACGCTGTAGAAAGACACGGCAGTGTAAAAGTGAACATCGCGTTCAACGGCGAGTTTGCGATGAAGGATAAACGTGCTAATAAGAGCATAATTACAAAGAACAGCGAGATATATCGTTGCACCGAGGTATGAGCAGCACGTCGTCGAGCCTATCCTAGCATCGCTCGAAGAATTCTAGGAATGCAACAGCGGGTAGGTATTGTCGCGAATCCTCAATTTGATAATGAATGTGAATAAGCATAATCTAATGCACGCGAGATGTCACATAGAAGTGCCGCGAGAAATAGCGATGGAACGAGCGATTATCAGTGTTTGTTCGACGGACAATGCATGTTTCGCCTGATCGATGGTCGCCGCTCTGTATCCCATAGAAAGACATGTAAATCGGGAATCATCATATCCGCATTACACCGCAGTGTTAAATCTCACGGGTATCGAATTTCCAATGACATTAAAAAACATTCCGAAATTTGAATGGTTGAACGCTGTGTCGATCAACGTGTACAGCATCGAAAATAGACAGATCTTTTCTCTGCGGCTCCAATGACAAGAAGGCGAAGCATGTCAATCTCCTGTACCTACGTCATTCACGCAACGACAACATTAGATACTTTGCGTGGATAAAAAAGTCTATCCCGCCTTGTAAGATCACAAATTACTGGGAATGAGAGCAGGAAATATTTTTGTGATCGGTAAGTATAATAAAAATAATCAATAAAAAACAAATAGAAAAATGATTTCTTTATTATTTGCAGATACTTTCATTACTTTAGTTCGTGTGAAAAATTGCAATCGCACGAAGTGGACTGCCAGAAGATCAACGACTGCGCCATCCGACTGCCAAGCGAGGACGACAGTTGGCTTGACGAATTCGACAACTATAACAATCAAGAACGAGTGCCGTTCATCGTCTACGCCGATCTGGAGTGCGTCTTACGCAAGACGAAATCCGACAAGGAAGACGCATCGTCGTACGCGTATCAACAGCATGACGCGTTTAGCATAGGCTACTACGTGCGATGTGCGTACAATGACATGTTATCATCGTATCACTTCCGTCGCGATGAAGACTGTATAGCGTGGTTCGAACGACAAATCAACGATTTGGCGTATTGCGTAAAAAATATCGTATCCGCCAACGTGCCCATGGAAACGTTATCTAAACAACAATGAGAGGCGTACAGTAATGCGACGCATTGTCACATCTGAGAAAAACCGTTCGCGTCGGACGACATGCGGGTCCGTAACGGTCATTGCCATTTCATCGGTAGATACCGTGGTCCAGCGTGAGAGAGAGAATTATAATTTAAATTATAAAAATTCGTTTTATATTCCAGTCGTATTTCACAATTTATCAGGCTACGACGCGCATTTTATAATTAAGGAAATTGCTACCGCGATGGACATGTAGGTATACTACCGATAACCAAAGAAAAATATATTTTATTCATGAAAAATAATAATATATTTTATTCTAAACATGTCGATAGCACAAAAATGAAAAGAATTTTTAGAAAAATTGCGTAAAATTAAGATTCATTGATACTTTCAAATTTTTAAATGCAAGCTTCGATAAATTAGCGTCGTATCTCGACAAAGATAAATTAAAAATTGTATGTTCCGAATTTCGAACATTATTAGACGAAGAATTTGAATTACTCACATGAAAAGGTGTCTTTCCGCACGAGTACATTGATTGCGTCGAAAAATTGCAGGACATGCGCTTACCACCGCGCGAATTATTTTTCAGTTCGTTGACAGGCGATACAGTATCCGAGAGCGATTATGCCGCGAACATCTGGAAGCGATTTTCCGAACGCTCGGCGAGTACAGTATTTGAAAACTGATGTCTTGTTATTAGCAGACATTTTCGAAAATTTCTGCAGTTGCATCGCGAGTTTTACTGTCTCGATCCAGCGCATTATTATACATTGCCAGGTTTCACGTGGGACGCCATGCTGAAATATACACGCATAAGATTCGAGTTGTTCATCGACATTGATATGATCATGTTCATCGAGCGCGATATACGTGGCGGCCTCAGTCAATGCTCCGGCAGATACGCGCAGGCTAATAACAAGTACATGTGTTCGATCCATCGAAACCATCGTCGTACTTGATATACTAAGATGTGAATAATCTGTACGGATGGGCGATGTGTCAACTTTTATCATACGCCGAATTTCGATGGGTCGAAGACGAACTTTGATGTGAGCATGATCGCTCCGGATTCACCTACCGGTTATATATTCTCGAGGTTAATCTCGAGTATCCGCAGCATCTATACGACCGACACACTGACCTATCTCTCTGCCCAATGCGCGATAAACCGCAAACGCGAAAATAAATTTAGTGATGTTGTACGATAAGCAGCGTTACATCATCCATTACCGCAACCTGCAGCAATGTACTCGTCACGGTCTTTGCGTAATAAAGATCCACCGGGTGCTACAATTCGCTCAATTTCCATGGTTCTGCGATTACATTGAACTCAATACACAATTTAGAACGGTAGCAAAAAACGATTTCGAAAAAAATTTGTATAAACTAATGAACACCGCGTATTCGGTAAGACCACGGAAAATGAGTGCGCAATCACGTTGATGTAAAATTAATAACAAAATGGGACGGACGGCGTGGAGGAATGATCGCGAAACCGAATTTTCACAGCCACAGCGTCTTTGCGGATAATTTGATCGCCATCGAAATGCGCAAACTCGAGATGAAGTTCAACAAGCCGATTTATATGGGTATGTGCATACTTGACATATCGAAAGTCTGCTTATACGAATTTCACCACGAGTACATGTCATCGATGTATCGCGATAAATGCAAGATCATGTACACCGACACGGACAACCTCATTTACTATATAGAATGCGACGAAACTATGGAACGCGATATCGCTAGATTCGACACGAGCGATTATCCGATAGACAACGTGTACGATATGCCTCTCGCGAACGAAAAAGTATTCGGCCTGATAAAGGATAAGAACAACGGTGCATTAATGACCGAATTTATTGGACTTAGAGCGAAGATGTACGCGGTGAGAGTACATGATGGCAAGAAGGACATTAAAAAGGCGTAAAGAATGTCGTAGCGCGAACGATAACGTTCGATGATTACACGCGGTGTTTGAACGAAGAGACTCGTGAAATGACTCGCCGTCAATCGTGTATACGATTTAAATTACACGATATCCGAATCGAAAATCACTCTGAATCTATACGATGTCAAACGATACGTCGTACCGGGGATGTTATTGTGGGGGCATTGGCGGATATCTTTGTAATACAATATATATGTATTATATGTATTACATGCAGTATATATTGCTACTATGTATTACTATTGTAATTTACACTTTTTTACATTTACACAAATATTATTACTATTTTTTATGTATCACGATTATTGTATTTTCATATAATACATATCGTATTTTAACATTTATATACGTATTATATACTAATATTCTGATTTGTGTCTCATGTTTTTATCATTTATGCGTATTACTATTTGTGTATTTCTATTCTTTTGATTTACACTTTATGTTTTTTTTACATGTATATAAGTATTACTATTATGTATTACTACATATGTATGTATTCTGGTCCATACATAAATTGTTACAAATAATTATACATTTTGTATAATTATCCAAAACGAAGATGATGATGATGGGGAGTAATAAAAAAAAATATACGTTTATATTTTTATATTGATATATATATTTTTATATGTAGAAAAAAAATACACGAAAAATTTTATTAAATGACATTGTTTTTGTGTATCCATGAATTGTGCGATCCATCGAATCCCAGCCACTTGACGTACACTTTGTCTCCTTTCCTGCGCAGTACTTTCTCCACGAGATACACGTTCGGATGAGTAGCGCAATGCAACTCGTGCTCGTAGAACGCACCAGCGACGAATTTTCTACGATAGTCCTTAAGTAGATAGGTTACGGGATTGGTTACGCTGCACATTAACGATCGTAAACACCTTGGTGGTCCAATTTGGCCTATAACCTTTATGAAAAATCTTCTTGTATTTTCTCACGCGTACCGAATCGCCCATTTTGAATTTTGCTGGAGCGATTATTATCACGCTGTACACCGTGTTCAAGAATCTTTCGGCGAATGCGGGAGTTACGTCGGCGGGCCGCATGCCGATAGTGAGATGCTTGGGCGCATTGTAATCTGATACGAGACGCGGCAGCTCATCGATCCACTTGTAATTGCCATTGAGTGTAAATATCTTCTACATGTCACTTTTGAGCGTATGATTGAACCGCTTGATTACCGATGCTTTCAACGTCGAATACGTGGAATAGTGAGTAACATCGTGTTTTTTCAAGATTTTCTGCATATCGGCGTTGTAAAACTCCTTCCCCATATCCATTTGTAAATTTTTAGGACATTTTCCACTTGCTCGAATTATCTCAACAATAGCATCAGCCGTCTCGCTTTCACTCTTGCTCTTGAGCGGTACGGCCTACGCGTACTTGCTCAACACATCGATGACGGTGAGTATGTAGTGGTGGCCTCTGTTCAAGCTCCAGTACGGATGCATCTTGACGATATCGGTCTGTCATAGATCGCCGTATCCTCGAACTATGACGCGTCTTCGTGGAAAATTTTTTCTCGCCGGAGCGTGCAATTCCTCGACGAGTCGACGTCTTAGCTCTCGGAACTAATTTTTCTCTTTTTGCTGGATCTCTTTTTCGTGATTCGACGCGTAATACGAGGGGTATCCAGAAAATAAGTTCCGTTTTTTTTTTACAAATAAAGTTTTTATTGAAAAAATCTAAAATTTACATGGATAATACTTGACAATTTCTAGTCTTTTTCTACATAATTCCCGTCAATCTCAATACATTTTGTATATCTGGAAACAAGCTTCGAAATCCCTTCTGCATAGAAACTTCCCGCCAGTTCTTTAGTCCAGTTAGTTACAGCTGTCTGAACTTCCTCGTCGCTTTGGAAGCATTTTCCGGCTAAGGACTCCTTCAGTTTCGTAAAAAGATGGTAGTCCGATGGTGCTAGATCCGGGCTATACGGTGGGTGGGTCAAAACATCCCAACTAAACTGACTCGTGTGGCCTTGTGTAGAGGAGTCAGTTCTCTGGGAACCCAACGGGCGCAAACCTTGCGAAATTCGAGTTTTTCTGAAACGATCTCATGGATAAGACTTCGGGATATCTCTGGAAAAAGGTTGTGGAGTTCATCTAAAGTTAAACGACGATTATTGCGAATCGCATTTTCAATTTTTGTCGTCAACTCATCCGTGATAAGGGAGGGTCTGCCTCTCCCACTTTCGTCTTCAAGCGAATGTCTTCCTGCCTTAAATTCTCGGACCCATCTCCGCACCATAGATTCACTCATCACACTCTCTCCATATACAGAAACAAGCTGTTTGTGAATATCAACCGATTTAAAATCTTGAGCAAAAAGAAACTGAATGATGCCGCGCAAAACAACTCGAGAAGGAATCGGAATGGAGGTGGCGAGACGCGAAGTGGAGGACTCCATTTTGATAACCTCTCCTGACCGTGTTTCACGAGCTACTGACGCCGAACACCGCTCATTCTATTCGGTAGCTTCCCCTCTTCAATGCTGTGTTGCCAGCTCGCTCATACATCGACCTTACTAAACGTATAATACAAACGGAACTTATTTTCTGGATACCCCTCGTACAAAGGACAAAAGTATTTTTTTCTCGCTGATGCCACTCGACTGATTCGTTTCTTCGATATGCGATTTAATTTATAATAAGACCGGCTTCGCAAAGTTCTTCGATAATCGATAGCATCTCGTTGTCGTGAGCGTTGTTGCCCGCTCGGTGCGAAGCGTCGAGCAATCGTAGACGATCCACCAGCTCGTTGGGATCGTCCCAGTGCACAATCGATCGCGTTGTCGTTCAATGTCATTGCGTGAGGTAATCCCTTTACAGATTTCTTCTTCTGTTTCTTGGATGTGATCGACATTAACGGCGCGATTACGTATTTGTACTTGTCCCCTGTTGCTCAATAATCGACCTGCGAATGATGCTTGTGTTTGTGCGCATTCGTCGCCAGCAGCATGCTCCTGTACTTGTTCATATCGTCTTCCGTGTAGAGGAGATCGTCGGGAATTCTCTTGAAAATTAACTCGTAAAGACCGGGTATACTGGCGTATCGTACGTCGTCGATAATTACGTTATCCGCATCATCCACATCGAAATGTTTATTGTCAAACAAACAAACGTTTATTATCAAACATCAATCCATCCTTGTGTAGGTAAACGCCGTATACATAATCTATACCACTCTTCTGTTTATCTCGCACTCCCTCAGGACAGCCTCGACGTACTTTTGACCCAGCGGGTCCAAGCCAGCTTGCAACGCTTCTCGATCTTCCGACGTTTGCAACCGATTTTGAACCTTTGTTGCTAGCGAGTCGTCCGTCGTTTCGAAAACGTTATCCAACGATTCTATCGTCGGTACGATCATCGTACGCGGAGTGGAGGTTATCGGCTGTACACGATCGCGCAATCGGATTTATGCGGGGATTTATTCGAACGTCTCACTCGCTTTCTCTCCCTCTTTCTCCTCCTCTTCCTCCTCCTCTTCTTCCTTCCTCTCGCGCTTGGAGGCAGACGCTGCGTCGCGCGACTGTCTCTTTATCGCGCGCACACCGGGGCTGTCAACGATCTGCCGCAGCGGTTTGAATAGGGTTGTCTGTCCAATGCCATGTCCTCCTCGAGTCTATCGGTTTTCAAAGCGCGATATTTCTTGCGGATCGCTCGTCTTCTCGATCTCTCTCGGGATTTTTTCTCGCTCGTGCACATAAGTTAGTCTCTGGCGAAGTATTGACAACGACTAATCACGTTACAGTATGACGAACTCGTTCAATCTCTTTCTGTATCTCCCGTCTTTAAGCGTACTATCCTTGTTTATTATTAAAAATCCATTTTTTGCCAACAGTCACGACACAACGCGCAAAATTCGTCGTAGGACATGTCAGTGTTCACGTGATCATTGTAAACGTGTTTCAAGTTGGTGAAACAATTTTGTTTGAACAGGATCAGCAGGTTCGCGTTGTCGGGTATCAGATGTTTAGGTATCCTCGCGCACGTCTGACAGAGATAGAAGCAGTCAACGTTCGCGTGGTGAAAAGTATTCTGTCATTGTATTCTACTTGTTGCATGCCACGTCAAAGATAAAAATAGAATTTGGGTCTCGTTCGGTGAAACGATGTCGCTATTGTTGGAAAATGTAAAGTAGTCGATTTCATCGATGGACGTAAATAAATTTTCGAGATATCGATACTTTGGCTGTTGCAGTGATTTCGAATAGATGTACATGTTCTCGAAACATAAGCCGTTTTGACTCTCGAGCAAACTTATGAGAACGTTGGTTTTACCACAATTCGACTGCAAATGATCGCGCATATAGTACTCGGCAGCATTTCGCCGTGCTTGCGCTTCTCCTCCCATCATTTGTGATTTCGTGTCACAGTTTGTGACACGTATCGTCAGCGGTTGCAGCACGAATTTCATGCTCACACTAAAGGCTACACGCTCTCGAACAATTATTTAAAGACGAATCCGCGAACGATGAGATGTGAGATTAGATGTGCGCACAGAATAAACTTTGGCAAGTCCAACAGCATTGGATCGCTGCTGGGATTCTCGAAGCGTATACAGTCGCGAAGGTGACACGAATCGGATGTGTCGATCAACATAATGAATGTAAACTTTAACTCCGCGTAGAGTGTAACGTGACTGCGAGTGCGTACAGCAACGGCAAAAGTGCGTACACGATACATGAATTTTCGCCGAGCGTGCCGCCAGGATATAAGATATCGGAGAGGCCGACGCAAATCAATTATCTGCTGATCATCGCACAGAACATTACGGATTTAACGATACGCATGGTAGATCAGAACGGACGATTGCTCAATTTTTGAGGAGAAGAGATCACCGTTAGATTGCACATACGACGGCGACAGTGATAACGTGAGTGTGAGATGCTCGTGAACGGAACGGAGCGTACGCAAAGAGATAATGCATTCTTTACAAAATCGGTGACGCAGCTCGACAACACTCACTCATCCAGTTGCATTAGGAAGAAGAAGAAACTCAGTGCGTCGAATGTTACATTTTTAAAGTCTTTGGGATTCGCGGTGCGCAACATTTGAGATGACTGATATCTTAAACATTAAAGACAAGCCGATCACATCGTCAAGATTGAGACTCACACGTACAGTCCGCTCGCCAACACAACATTTGGGTATAGCGACGAAATAAGAATACACATACAGCAACAGGATCTGTACTGCCGTACGAAAGCTTTCTATATGTCGAGGGAAAACTGACGAAGAACAAAGTGGTCCAAGGTGCTCATGTGGCATTGGGAAATAATTGCGTCGCGTTCATATTCGATGAGATTCGATATGAACTCAATAATGTGAAGATTGATCATAATGTGGGCACGCTTAAAAACTATGTAACAGTGTCATCCGACAGAAGCGTGATTCTACGGAATGCTGGCTGGGATGCGCAGATTACTACTGGATACTTTAATTTCTGTGTACCGCTCTACGTACTGCTGGGATTTTGCGAAGATTACAAACGCGTGGTGATCAACGCTCGTCACGAGTTGATTTTAATACGAGCGTGTAACGACAACAATTGTCTGATGGGAGATACGGCAATAGAGCCAACGCTCGAATTATTCAAAATACAGTGGCAAATGCCGCATGTGTTATTGAGCGAGATAAATAAATTGTCGATGCTGCGCGCTTTGGAGAGCGGACGATATCTGAGCATGGCTTTTCGCTCGAGGGATCTGTACGAGTTTCCGCTCTTGCAGACCAAGCATTTGTGGGCCATCATGACGGCTACTCAGCTCGAGAAGCCGCGCTACGTTATTTTCGCGATGAAAACAGGTCGAAAAAACATCATGTCCGAGAATGTAAGTCGATTTGACGACTGCAAATTAACCAATGCGAAACTTTACCTGAATTCGGAATGTTATTATTATCTTTATGATGACTTGAATCTGGATTTTGCTAAAAACAGATGTGCGATTCTGTACGACTTGTACGCGAGTTTCTGCAAGGGCTACTACGGATACGAGTATCTCGAGCCGAATCTCACCTTTACAACTTTTTTACAACGTAATGGCCCATGATCATCGATTGCTCTCGACAGAACGAATCAGTCAAGAGTGGCACCATGGACGTGCGATTAGATTTTGAATGTAAAGAGTATGTATCCGCAAATACAACAACCTATTGTCTCATCATACACGTGATTCAGTATAATTCATATACCAACGTTGTGCGCAAAATTATCTAAGTGCACCTCTGACACGGTATAAGATCTACGATACATCGCAATCGACCGCAACCAACCACAGTCTTCTCGACAATATGCTCATGCCAACGTTCGTGGATCTGCAAGGATTCATCGTTAACAAGAAATTTATCGTGAAAGAAGTGACGGTGCTGAAACAGAGGACCGTTCTCACATTACATTTTTACCGTGCCATGGAAATTTTTGACAAGATCTGACAGGTCTTGCACTTCCTGGTTGACTGCTTATTATGGATTGCGATGGGAGGACGGGATGGTCCCGTACAACGAGGCGAAACGCCTGATCACAGCAGCTGTATTTGAAGATGATGCTATCGTGTACGTTAAGGGACGTGAGAAACGAACGTGGTTGTGGAACTTGCTTTTGAATGAGACGCATGTACATCGAGACCTTGGATGTAATTTACGAAGACATGGAATCTTTAACCAAGCTGGATGTTGCTAATACTATGCGATGTGGACAACATGTTTAGAATTGCGCGTTACAAAATATATAACTGGTGGTTGCAAAAGAATTTTTTAAATAAAAATATGTTAACGTATTTATTACGTATTTCTTTTTTCCTTCTTTTGTAATACATGTATTCGTATGTATAAATGTGTATGTATGAATGTATATGTATGAACGTATATGTATGTATGAACACATATATGTATGTATGTATATATGTATGTATGTATCCGAAAACATCAACGCTTCTGTTAAACGCGTCGCAACATGTCTAATCTGACAGTATATATGCAATGTATATAAACAGTGTATTAGACTTTTTTCATTCAAAGCTTTCATTCGTAAGCTTCAGTTACGAGCGTTAAAACATGGATCGAGTAAAAGAATATATACGCCGAAAATCAATCGAGCGGAAGGGGTCTGTTGTTGCCAAGTCCGCCAAGTCCACCGCCATCAAAGGAAAAAGTAAGATATTGGGAACGTCCTGGAGAAAAGGCGTCAAAGTCGCCAACGTGTTCATCATCAACGTCATCGATACCATCGAAATATAAAACATAAAGTATAAGCATTGATAAACTCGTGAACAAAAAAAAAATACGTAGAAAGACTCGATAAAACATGTTGCGACATGTTCGCAATTCTTAAAAAGAGGGGAGAGTTACCCCCTCTTCGACTCTAGTTTTATATACATTGCAATTTACGCGGGTGCAATTAGCCTTGCGATACTCGCTTGTACGAACGGTTGAAAAAATGTACTTCGCTAAAGACAGCAACGCATCGTACGAAACGAAGAAGGACTGCAGTAACATGTAAGTTTTAACATTCTATACACAAAAGAAATGTTTTTAACATTATGTATGTACACAGCATGGAACATCGCAAGGTGCGTTTATTGAGCAGACGTTATGATCTGACGACTACGGGCTACAAATTTTTGGAAATTGGAATCAACGTTGGTCTACCGAGTTACGTGGAGATCACCCTCGGAGATCATCGCAGACATGAACTGCTGCTGTCTCTCGAAACGTGGGCCTCTATGAGCAGCGATGGAATATTTACAAGATGCTGCGAAAGACAATTTTATAAGCGTTGGACCGCTAACTGTCAGCGTTTGCATGCTGAACAATGTTATGTTCGTACGTCTCGTAATTCTTCATCCGTACGCATGATGATGACCGAAACGACGCTACGACGTATGTTTGAGTTTGACGGATGTATCGATGTAACGTTCGAACAATTAGCCCGACTCGTCGATACGATTGATGTCAAGTATACGCGATTCTCCAACTTCGCGTCCAAAAACGCTATTCGCGATAATGACATCTTTAACAAACATCAGCTCGTCGATTGCGAGATATTGATTTTAGTTTTCTTAATACGTACAAAAAGAGAAACGATGTAATAATATGTGAATAAAAAAATTTTTTTTTGTTCATATCATTATGTATATACTTTCTTTACTTCCCATCCATCCATCCATTCATTCTATATCTCGACGCGCTATCTTTTCGTGACGGCACTTATGATCTAAAGTTTTTATATACAACTGCCTCCCTATAGAAAAATCCTAGGCAGGCTTAGCCTACCAATTTATTGCCAGAGCTGGAAATCTATAATTTGCGTCATGTGTAATATTATAGATTTTTAGTATTGGCAGTCAATTTTGGAACACAGCCCTAATGTCTAATCAGCATCCTATGTAAATTAATGTGGCAATTTTATGTTGGATATTCATTGGTTTTGCGGTCTTAATGTCTTATTCCATGCTTATCTTGTATTATGTGTTAATATATTTATATGTGTAACAGTGTCACAGTTGACTTTAATAACTTCTGATTCCTTCGCTTGCACCCAAGTCACAAAAGTAATACAAAAAAAAAGTACGCATTGAAAACTTGCCCGGACCTCTAGACGTTTGAAAAAAAGCATCTACATGTCTAGGAAAAAATGTACGGATGATTACCCTAAACTGAAGTTACCTATATTATAAAAATTGACATATATGGGACATTTTAAATAGGTATCTTTCTCATAATACTATTAGGTGTTGGAATTAATTCGTAGCGTTTTACAAGTGATGGGAAGTACTTTCATTAATGTATTTTTTAATGCTCATGTGAAATAAATAACATTATTTCATTAAAAAACGCTACGAATTAATTCCAACACCTAATATAAAATGTTTTTTAAAAAAAGGTCTCTTAAATGATTCTTAGAAGTATCTTAGAAGACTTAAAGATGTCATAATATTTTCTAGGATGATACTAGCTGTAATATGTTTTCATTTTTTAAGGTACAAGTGTTGGTACAAGCTTGAAAAAATATGCCACGTATCTTCATTAGAACGTAAGTAATGACGATCGATAAATCTATAAGCAGCAATATGTCACACGCAATTAGTAATGCCCGATTTAACGCACCTCGACATAGATTGCATGGTTGGCTGCTTTTACAATACTTATTTTCTTTATTTTTGTATCGATCAACACACGTTCATGTTATATGTGTCAAATCACAATCAGCCACGATGCGAATAACAAAAACTTCAATTACGCTGAAGAATATAAATAATGGTTCATCTCGAAAGAGACTGAGAAAACTGAAATAATCGAAGTTTATAAGCAAATTATGTCGTTTACAGAAAATTATATCAATTATGTATTATACACATAAAGTTAAAATAACAAATTAAGGAAGTAAGATGATGTCTGTGTAGCGAAACAAAATTTTAAAGACTTTCGTGTAAAAACATAAGGAGGTCCCAAAGGCATAGATTTGCAGGTTGCTTTGTCGTGATCCATTGTTAATGCCAACATTTCGTGCTAATGCCAACTTTGCTATTCACTTCATCAGGAGCACATTGATAATGACGATGCGACGATAATCCTTTGGCACATCTAAAAAAAAAAATCCTTAAAAGCCTCAAAAATAGATTACGCACGCACGCACGCATCTATACGTATATGAGGCATTCCAAGTGAAAGAAATCCACCTAAAAATAAACTCTTTGGGATCCTTGAAATAATCATGAAAACATATGAATGAGCATATTGTATAATATTGAAGATAAAAAAAATAAATATTATATACGTATACCTTGCATCCATGATATCGGAATTGTTTAGAGGAGTTCTCTTTTTGTTGTCATTTAGATAAAATTACAAAATATGTAAATTTGGTACATATGAATTTTTTAGAACTTTTCCCGTACTTTCAGATAAAAAAGTTAATTTTAATGAGAATAAATAAATAGTGTGACAAAAAGTCAATCTTTTGACTTTAAGTATGTAAATGGAAAATTATATCCACTTTTAAAAATCTGAAAAAATTCTTAAAAATACTCCAATATATACAGAATGTGATGCCGCAAAGAAAATATTATTGGAATTACAATGAGATCTAGTAAGTAAATTTTTTTTCTGAACAAAATTGAAATTTCCGCCAAAAACTTGATAATATCACTTTATTAATTAATCTAATTACTTAATACATGGTAATATACATTATTAGATGATTAACTTATTTCTTGCTGCTCGCTATTAGAGGGTGTCGAATTCAACGCTGGCTGGAGTTTCGACGGTGAAGTCACATGTCTTTTGTAGTTTAGATTTTTATTGCTAAAAATAAATCAATACTAAGTTGTTTTTCCGACATGTGTTTCTTCACTTTGACCTCAAGAAAACCGCAGCTAAAACGCATCGTTTATTATCTGAAATGTATGGTGATGAAACTCCATAGGAAAAAACATGTAGAGTGTGCTTTCGGAACTGTGATCTTGATGTGAGAGACAGAGAACGTCCCGGACGGCCGAAAAAAGGACTTCGCACAAAATCATAGAATTTTAGCCCTCGGTGAAATTGGCTGAAATTTTAATATGTTATAATTCTTAACTCACTGATCAAAAGAGTCCCGCACAAAATTTGAAAACTAGTTTTTTTTTAGTCGTTTAAAGCTTTATTTTATTAATGCCTCAAAAGCAAATTTCTGTAATAAATCAAGAGATTTTAGATAATAATGTCATCTACTTTTACCAATTTCACAATCTCCCCCCACTCTATCTCCCATTCCCACACACATACGCCCGCGTGCGCATTTTTATAATGTATTTAGATTTTGTTCGATTTTTATGATTTCTCTCGCGTATCATTTGAAATGCGTGAGCTCTTTTATGTGAAGTGCTCGGTTATCACGACCCGAATGTTTGTTTCCACGTGTGAAGCTCCATGTGTAATAAAAAAAAATATCGGGTGCTTTCTGAAGTACGATAGCAACATAGGATAGAAAATTCTTTTCCTCCTCGCTTCATTTACATTCATATGTGATAAGGTGATTATGAAAATGAAGCACCCCAAACGTGAAAGGCAAGGGGACTTACGAAAATCAAACAACCCAAAGGAATGAAACACTCGTCACATCCTCATCGTTCATTCCGGATAATTCTAAGAATGGGCGAAAAACTAAAATCATAAATGTACCATTGATGCATACATAAACACACACGTGCGCGCGCGTGCACGCGTGCACGCACACACACACACACACACACACACACACACACACACACACACACACACGAAACTTCGATTTTGTGCACCTTTTTCATATAAAAATGCGCGCTCGGGCGTATGTGGGAATGGGAATGGGGGTGGAGTGAGGATAAGATGAGGGTGATGAGAATGGTTGACATATTGTTATTTACAATCTTTTGATTTATTATAGAAACTTGATTTGGAGGCATTAGTAAAATAAAACTTTAAAAAAAACAAGTCATTTTCAGGCTTTTTATCTATGGATTCTTTTGATTAGTGAGTCAAGAACTATATTGTACTAAAATTTCAGTCAATTTCACCGAGGGCCAAAACCTTATGATTTTGTACGGGGTTCTTTGAATGTCGAGCTGCAAGAATTGTAGCTTGAAAATCCAGCTCGAATGCTTTTAAAGTTGTCGACAGCATTAATGTTACAAGTTGATGAAACAAGAATCATCCAACATAACCAACAATCGATGCAAAATCATTTTTTCATATAACGCTCAATTGCATGTTGTGAAAAGCGTGAAGCAGATACTTCTAGAGTTTGAAGTTCTCCCGCATCCAGCGTATTCTCCAAACTTGGCACAGTCAAATTATCATCTCTTCCGATCGATGCGACATACTCTTACGGACATACACTTCTCTAGTTACGAAGAAGTTCAAAAATGAGTGGATGAATGAATCTCCTCGGAAGACACCATATTCCATGGAATTGCCCTGTTGCCGGAGAGATGGGAAAAAGTAATAGAAAATGAACGAAAATACTTTGATTATAGTATTCATTCATCTTCCCTCCGAAACAAATCAATTTTAGAGACAAAAAATGACAGGAATTAAGTTTACTTAACTACAATAATATACAGAGTATTTTAGAATTCGCGAATACGGATTGCACAGTGATTGTATGTGCTAAAAGAAGCAACTTTTTCCTTTAACAATTGCGTTCAAACAGTACTTTTTAAATGAGAGCAATTTTAAGAACGAATGAGCGCTCCATGTTACACATGGATTAGGGGTAGCGCACACACGAAGCGGCTTGGCGTATGTTCCGTATATGAGCTCTATAAGGTCGTGCACGACAAAAAATATAAGCGTTTAGCGGACAGCTCTTACAATCATACATATATATATACACACATTTTTATGTATTATTTTACAATCATCAATACCTTAAAGAAGCGGGGACCCACGGTTTTAAAAGGAATACGGCACTCTATTGGGGATACATTCGGCGTCTCTGATCGCGAATCGAACTTTGCTTTGTCGGCGCTCGATTTGCCGCACGCTGGTCATTGCACTGTCGCAGTCGTCAATTTCGCGGCTGTCTGTGATCAACAAGACTTGGGTAATTTCGGAAAACGATGAGAACGAACGAGGAATCGAGAATCAATGAAAATTATTATTCAAGTTTTCACCATGCCATGGAGAACTTCCGCTTTCGTCTCAGTCTTAGAAAAACCTCAGAGCCAAACGCGATATAAGACGACGGTCTTGGACGTTACCGTGTGTCCGCGACCCGAGTGACTCAATATTCCTCAGGCGATGTGATGATCTAACCCGAGATAACGATTTCGAGTCAGAAATCGGGTTAACTGGTCCAGGACGATAGTTCCAAGGCGTTGCCAGTTGTAAGAGATTACGAACATTTACGCAAATATATCTGCAATTCACGAACATTGAAGTGATTGTGACGGTGTTATTCGAATTACACAGACTTGTAATGTGAAAATTGTACTTAGTTATTGTGAACATTAAATCATTCCATATTCCTATAAGTGACAATATAATTATCCATCAATAATTACATAACCATTTGAAATAGCGTACGAGAATATATACGTCATTATTTTACTAAAGATTTTATTAAAGATTTTATGAAAACTATGCATGATACCAAAATATCATAATTATTCACAAGCTGTCTAATCTACTTATTTTACTTTTAATCGCTTCTTCAATGATATCAATTAGAAAACATCCTTTTCTTAAATAAGCTGTAATCAAAATAGTGATATTTATTATAGATATTTACAATAAGAAAATAGAAGTAATAGCTGTAACGGTCAAAAACTACAATTTTTAATTTAAATAATTTAATCTGAATTACTATATATATATTTATATATTGGGAGTACAAATTAATTCGGTCCGTTTTCCAAAAGATCCGGCTCCGGCTGTTGTGAATGGTTCATAGCGACAGCTGATTTTGGCGTTTTCAGAGAGGTTAGACATTTGCTAATAATATTCAGTTTATATCGCTTTGAGTTTCATACAAAAACCTTGATTTTTACTGTGTTTGAAATGTCGAATTTTGTGTTAACCAAGCAGCATTTGCGGGAGGTTCTAATTTTCTGCTTTAATTGGAAGAAAAGTGCAGCTGAAGCCCATCGAATGCTTGCCGAAGTTTATGGTGACACTACTCCAACTGATAAATCATGTAGGGAATGGTTTCGATGTTTTAAGGATGGAGATTTCAGCGTTGAAGACAAGCCTCGCTCTGGACAGCCAAAAAAATTCGAAGACAAAGAATTAGAGGCATTACTTGAAGAAGATCAAAGTCAAACGCAAGAGGAACTTGCAGAATCATTGAGAGTAACTCAACAAGCCGTTTCTGCACGATTGAGAGCCATGGAAATAATTCAAAAACAAGGAAATTGAGTACTTTATGAACTAAAATCGAGAGACGTTGAAAGGCGATTTTTCATTTGAAGACAACAAAGAAAAGATTTTTTGCATGGGATTGTGACTGGAGAAGTGGATATTCTACGACAACCCCAAAAAAAAAAAATACTACGCTAAGCCCGGTCAATCGTTGCCATCGACCTCAACATCAACACCAAAACCGAACATTCATGGTTCGAAGATCATGCTCTGTATCTGGTGGGACCAAAAGGGTGTTGTTTACTATGAACTGCTGAAACCTGGCGATTCCATTATGGGCGATCGGTATCGGCTACAATTGATTCGTTTGAGCCGTGCATTGCGAGAAAAACGGCCGGAATACGAGCAAAGACATGATAAAGTTATTTTTCTTCATGACAACGCTCGGCCTCATGTCACAAAAGTCGTAAAAAAATATTTGGAAACTCTCAAATGGGATGTTTTACTGCACCCATTGTATTCTCCGGACATTGCTCCTTCTGATTACTGGTTGTTCCGAAGGATGCAGCACGTCACCGGTTGACTTCTTTCGCAGAAATGGAAAATTGGCTCCAAAATTGGATCGCCTCCAAAGACGAGTCATTTTTTCGAGATGGAATTCGAAAATTGCCTGAGAGATGGGAAAAAGTAGTAGCCAATACTTTATTTAATCTGTTCATTCATTTTGTTTTGAAATAAATGCATTTTTGAACACAAAAAAACGGACCGAACTAATTTGTACTCCCAATATATATATATATATATATATATATATATATATATATATATATACACATATTTATATACTTACATATATACTATATTTGTAATCATTTGAATTCTTTGCAATAAATTTATTTACAGTTTTTCAGCATATTATCTTTTTAATATGATTCCTAATTGAATATCGAATTATTAAAATTGCTTGCCAATTTAATTCGCGATACTACTGTAGTTTAATTGCGTTAATAAGTTCGGAAATTAACTAATTCGGCGTGCAGTTCGAATGACTACAAATGTGATATATATGCAAGTACACTGTGACATGATAATTTTTATCCGTCACTGTCGAAAATCGTCAGCGGTGAAATCGCGCATTCTCCCAGTTCAGAGGGCAAGCGCGCATTCTCTCAGTTCAGAGGACAAGCGCGCACGCGAGCGCACCTGGAAACATGCGCTACTCCCGTAATTGTCTGTTTTGTTTAATATTTTTTCTTCTTTCATTAAGATTTTTTTTTCTTTAGTCACTAGTCTCACAATTAAAGTTTAGATCGCTACAGATCGTGCTCGGCAGCTGTTATTTTGAAATTATGCCGTCTCACTCGTCAGCGGAGGGAGAAAGACATCGGAAGGAAGAAAAAAGAGGCAACGTTGGAAGGCCGCCTACACGGAAGCCCGAACATACAGGTCATATGGTTTTATATATTTGTTTATAATCCGCTGCCGCCTTAAAACTCTCTTACCTCAACGTAAAAGAACACTCATTGCAGAGTACCGGAGGTGAGAATTTCTGGCTACCTAAGGGACCGTGCGGACGTTCGTCGGGGGCATATGTCCTCGACATAGAGCTGGAAAAGGAGCTGCCAGGATATCCCGCAAGCCCAGAAAGTTTTCGGGAGCTTTAAATGGAAAAAGAGGCCCTTAGAAGGAATATTACGCGCTCTTAAGAGCAAAGATTTGCGGCCACGAGGACCTATACGCATGCGCGGACAGCGTGATAAGCAAAAGTCAATCAGCGTGACGGCCCCCTGAGAGGGGGGGGGGGGTCAAACGTCCTGCGTGAATCCGCAAGGAGCTCCCGGGTCTTACTCCTGCTGTGCCCAATCCGAAGTGTATAAAGGACATGCGAAGCCGCCGCCGACGAGCGTTTAAGAGTAGCTACTGTGAGAGATCGCCGAAGGATGAGCGGAAGGAATAGGACGCCGAGAGTGAGATGAACGTCGCCGCCGCTGCTGTAAAGCTGTCGATCCGGGTTCGTAGCTTCGGGCGGATCGCGTGTGGAAAAACTCGCGTCGCGGAAAGCGATTGGTTTAATGATCGCCGTGTAGAGTCGTGAAATTGCGAGACACGTGCCATCCTCCCAGCTCTGTTGTATTTGTTGAATTTTTGTTGCTCGAGTTATTGGAGAATTATTAGTTGTAGAGTTGCGCTCGCCTCTATTGTCGCAGTCGAGTCACTTTTAGGCTTTCATGTTGTCGTGTATCATCGTGCCGTGTTGACACGATTATTATGATTGTGTCGCGCTTTCGAGTTAACGTTCGGCTTCGCGTCAGCGTTATCCTCCCGGATTACTTCGAGTAAGAGTTCTGGCATCCCGTCGAGAGATCGTGTGAATAATCGGTTGTCGTTTATCAGTCACCGTCTGAGATGACCACGGAGAGAAGTAAAACTCGTATTGTAAAGTACGGTTGTCGTCTGGCGTTAGAAGTAAATCATCGGTGTCTTTTGCGAATGTAGAGTGTATCGAGTCCAGCGGAGGAAGTGAAGCTCTGGAGATTGCATGATTGCAAACGATTTGCCAAATATAATTGTCCATTATTTTTTTATTATTTCGTGTATGCTTCTTATAGCCTATCTCTCTCGCTCTCCAACAATTTCCTCACTTTTGACAACCCACCCTTGCCGTCGCGAATTAATTGCGAGTGAAAGTAAAAAGATTTTGAAATAGTGGCACGCTCTCTCGTACCTGGCGCGACTTATTTAGTGAAAAGCTAAGAGATTTGTCGAAAATCCCCCTAGCTATTGAGATATTGCGCTGTCGAGCGAAAAAAGATATTTTTAAGCAAGAGGAGAGCTAAGAGTACGCGACGAAATTGTGCCGTCATTCGCGAGCACGGTTACAAAATATAGAATATATAGAATATATAAGTAATTCAGATTGAATTATTTAAGCATTAAAGATCTAACTTTGACTATTATGGTCATTACTTCTATTTCCTTATTTTTGAATTTTAATTGTATGCATAGTTTTTATGAAATCTTTAACAATATAGTAAAATAATAACGTGATAATAATGTGATTATATGCTAAGCCGCACTGTGTATGCTTCTGATCCATGCGTAATGTGAAGCGCTCATTCGTTAACTTAAGGAGGAACATCACGGTGACACGTTAAAAAAATATATACATTTTTTGTATTTTTATATTTGAAATCTTAAAAATATATCCCTAAAATATTAAGTTAAAATTCGTTACGGAACTATAGTAAAATAGCTAGGCGGGTTTTTATCCATTATGTGTTAGTGCGTATACGTATATGCGGTATGTATATGTGAGAGGGTCAGGGAGGGGGAAGTGCACTCAGACGCTGGGTCCGAGGGAGGGAAAGCGCTTCACCGGGATCCGTATTAAAGGAAAGGGGATGGTTACTCTTTTTCTCTCTCACCCATTGCATTCTAACCGTTATCCTCTCTCTTACACCCTTTGTCCTCTCTTCTTCACCCGTTACAGTCCTATACTTATTATTTACGCTTTCTCTTCCTCCTGTTGCGTTCTCTCCCACGTTGTCTTTTTTTCTTGCACGTGATTTAGTTAAATAGATATAGTATTTTTAATGATACGACTTAGAAACTAATTGTGATAATATTTTTATGAATTTTTAATAATATAACCTAGTAACACTAATTATGAATAATTTTTAATAATAATTTTTAGTACAAAAATGATGAAAAAGTGCGCTTTCTTATCGACTAATTTAATACTTATTGAATCGTATTACTGAACAGCTATTATTAATTAATTCTTAACTACAGGGAAAGGGGGAAAGAAACCAAAATATATTTTTAAAATTTCTTGCTTTATTTTAAATGTGATACATTTCTTTTTGGCGTTGCGACTACCAATATATTTTAAATACATTTTGTAACGCACAATTCTTAATATGTTTCACACATCTCATAATATTAGTAACATCTAGATTATGTAAAAAATCTATACCTTCGTAATTAGCGTCCAAGATCTCAATGGTCAAATTGCCGCTATCGAGTATAGCTAGCCATTCACGTTTTTCACATCTTTTAACATATACGAGAGACTTATTGTCATCACTCTCTCCGCATCAATTACAGCCATTGTAATCAGACGTTTTGCCATGCTATATGGGATTATCCCGTTTTTCCATTGCAATCCATGGTGATAAGCACTCAGCCAGGAAGCGCAATATTTTTCTGACTTTGTCAAGAAATTCCATGGCATGGAATACGTAAAAATATAATAAGAAAGAATGGCTCCTTTTCTCAATACCGCCACTTCCTTCATGACAAATTTCTTTCCAACGATAAATCCTTACAGATCCACAAACGTTGGTATAATCGTAGTGAACGACTTTTCGAGACTATGCTCGATCGCAAAAAATCTTAGTTTTTATCTTTTGTACTAAAAAGAGAGGTAAGACATTTTTTCTTTCGGCAATGATAATTTACGTAACCTTGCATACTACATTGGACATTGTGCTATATTCGATCACGCGATCGTATATGATGAAACATTCAAATTCTAATCGTCCACGAATCGCTCTTGATGGATTCGTTTTGTCGCGGACAGTTAATGATAACGTGAGTATAATCGTGAAGAAAGTTTTTGTTCAATGTTTCATGATTTTTCTGGGGAATTTGGTAATAAAATATACGGAAACGTGTGTGTGTGTGTGTGTGTGTGTGTGTACACACACACACACATATATATATACACATCATATAAGATAGCGGTTTTGTATTTGTCAAAATCTAGATTCAGATCATCATATGGATAAAATTCAACGTATAGATAAAGTTTCACGTTGATTAATTTACAATGATCAAAGTAAGTTTTAGCTGCTTTCATGATGTGTTTTTTAGCAATTGCAGAGCAAAGAAAACATATTTAGGTTTTTTCTGAGTTGCAGTCTTGATAGCCCATGAATACTTTAACTTGTTTTGCAATAAGGAATACTCATATAAATCCCACGAACGGAAACTCATACTTAGATATCGTCCATTTTCTAAGGTACGTAGCATGGATAGTTTATTGACTTCGTTCAATATAAGGTGATGCATTCACCATTGTATTTTGAATAATTCAAGCGTCGGTTCAGTCATTGGATCTCCCATAATGCAATTATTGTCGTTGCGCGTTCGTATTAAAATTAATTCGTGACGAGCGTTAATTACCATACGTTTGTAATCCTCGCAAAAACCCATGCTGAGCGGCATGTAAAAGTTAAAATATCCATCAGGTATCATTAAACTTTTTGCATTATACTCAGACGAAATAAGTCCAACATAATGCTGGAATAATCATTGTACTGTCACTTGAAAACGATGCACAGCTGTTTAGAATATTGATTATTCCAACATTTCTATTACGATTAATCTCTGCATCATTGAGTTCATATCGAATTTTGTTAAACATGAACGCCACGCATTACTTCCAATTGTTGGCTGTTTTTGTTAATCTTTTTCCTTTGACGTTAATCTACCTTCGACGTAGAGAAAACTTTCACATGATAGCGTGTATAAATCCTGCTGTTGTATGGATATTCTTATCTCATCGCTATGTCTAAACGTGGTGTTGATGTACAGATTGTACGTGTGAAGCTAGAACTTGATACGATCGTCAAAGATCGGCTCACCTCCAATATTCAAGATATTAACCATCTCATATATTTCGTACAATAAAGCCCAATGATTGTAAAAATTTAACGTTTGACATAGTAAGCTTCCTTCTACTGAACGGTCGAATATTTTTGATCGTTGTCCCTCTAGCAAAAATTATGTCTCTAGTCTGTTTTCGCTTCGTTCAGAACAAGCATCTCACGTTATCGTTGTTGTATCATTTTATCGCAGGCATTTCCGTAAATGCAATCTAACGGTGATTTCTTCTTCATGAAAATCGAGTAATCGTCTGTCTTGATCCACAACGCGAACGTCAGATCTGTAACGTTCCGTATGATGATCGGAAAGTAAATGATCTGTGTTGATCTTTCCGATATCTTATCCTGATGACACGCTCGGTGAAAATTCATGCACGGACTTATCGTTGCTGCATACGTCCGTGATCACATTGCATTCAGTATGAATGATATTTACGTTAATGATATTTATCGATACGTACCACTGTTGCGGTTCCAGCATGCGGTTCGATGAAAATCCCAACAGCGATCCAATATTGTGAGATTTGGTGAAATCGATAAATGCATTTGATCTTACTCTTCATTATATTGTTATTGGCATGAATAATCAATGGGTGTTCATATTCTTTGCGAATCGTTTTCTTTCTCGCAACATTATTATGATGAAATTGTAGAATTGCACATCTTAGATACTCGTTTATCACGTTATCATACGATCCTTCGGGAACGACAATTTTTTTGTTATCTTCGTCAAAGTAAAACTTATTATTCGATGAATTTACATTAGATCATATGGTAGGTTTCAAAACCCATCAGATCGAGCTCGTAATCGCCATCCCTCAAATCTACGCCGGACAGTAGCAGGCCGCGAGGATGCTACTCTTATCGGTAAACGTAAATATCAGTGACACGTTTGAATGAATACTGACTTGTAAGTGTGCAATATCAATTCTTAAATTAATCGTCAACCTATAAAAACTGTAGACACAGTTGTCCACAGTTACTTTTATCATAACGTTGATAAGGCGTGCGATTACTCGATTTACGTCCAAATCGCATCAATTCCTTCTGTGATCGAAGATTGCCGAAACTATCAAAGTAAACAGCACGATCTCCCCGCTTCGAGTATGCTACACTGTTCGAGATCGGTAATTCGAAAAAAAAAGGTAAGAATTCCTTCGGTCGACCGACAGTAATTGTTATTGAACGCACGCACAAGGCGAGTTCGTGATTTCATCTCGAGCCTGACATTAAGCCTCGTCAAAGTCAGGGATTCATTGTTCTTTAGTCTTTTCAAAACAATTCGGTACACGCAAACAGGCACCGGCAACGGAAAAAGTTCTAGAACAATTCGATTCGCGCACGCTAGCGCCGTGCTCCGACGAATCCGTCACGCGCTGTCACCAATCCCGTGTACGGATTTTCTGTCGCGCATGACTGTTACGTTGAACGTCGCTAGAAAAGAATCAAGAGCGCCAATCAATTTTGTACAACCAATGTCACGTGATAATTACGATTGTGGCTAAATTTAATTGGATTTCTCCCAAGAAGAAGGACCGGAAGCAATAAATGCTTCGATCTCGCCGGTCCTCAGGGCAGATGGCGCAGATTGCTTAAATAGTTTACACCGCTTATACCGTCTACACCGCTTAGAGTTCTTAGACTTCTTAGAGTTCTTACTTCTAAAAGTTCTTCGAGTTCTTAAAATCATAGTCTTGCTACTATACCGCCTCATAAAATCGCCGTGCTAACCGCTTAGTGAAATCGCGATAAAACGATTCTTTCCGAGAAAATCGCCGAGATTTTCCATCACCGCGATTCCAAATACAATTTTGGAAAAGGTGACCGCATTTGATATTTTGTTAATCTAATTTTAATTAATTATATTTTTTGACTCTGTAACTGATTATATTAAAGAAAATTCTTTTGTTAAATTAAAAGAAACGGTGTTCTCTTTACTGTCGTGCATCATATCAACCTTGTGCCGTTCTCTCACTCGAATCTTTCCGCGCGGTGCATTCTCGCACATTTTCTGGTCCTTCGAGCCGGATTTGAACTAGCGAGAAAGACAGTAAGACAAACGCCGCATCACTTTAAAAATTTCACGATCAGCGCTCTCGCTCTGGTTCGCTCTCGCACATACACAATGAGTATCTGATTCATCAGCATAATCCAAATTTACGATACCGCTCTCGTTTCGATACACTCCTCCTGTTGGTAAGGTAGTACGCATAAAAATACTTTTAAAATATGGAATACACATACGTTTTGTCAGTTATTGCAGTTTGAACGTTGGTAGTTACACTCTTCGGCATTTTTGGTAACTGTTTAACGTTTTTTTTTAATCTTTTTTATTTTTTCCGTTATGACTCCTCGTCCATGGTTGTACGGAGTTAGGTAAATAAACTCCATGACCTTCCATGACGCGGTTATGACGTTTCAGTTATTCCAATTGATGTTGCGCGGCTTATTATCGTTTATAGCTTTTGCGACTCCTGCCGCATCGCTGAACAATGAGCTGAGGACTCCTAAGCGGTAGAATAGGTAAGGTACTACCGCGTTTTGCGACCGATAGTATTCTCTCTTTCGGCTTCTTCTTCTTTGTTTTCAAGTCCATACCAATTTTCGTTTTTGCTTCCATAGCTGCCCAAACAGCTGTGGCCGCAGCTCTCTTTCTAAGAGTCGAATCTTTTGCGGTAATCCATTTCCGCCTCTCCTCAGCGAATATTTTGTTAGCTATGTGTCGTTTCGTAAGATCTTTGCTCCGCGAATAAGCTATGTCGTGTTTGAAGTACGCCGCATGCAACGGATTATTGTCTCGGTCGCCTCTAGTCAATGACTTATCTAAATGCATACATGGACCACAAAATTGATATCTGAGGATATGCAACTCGATCGGAAGTGCGTTTATCGCGTGATTTAAAAAACTGCAGCCTTTTGTTGTTGACATTTGCTACAATTTCTTATAAATGGCGCTGGATCATTAATATGCGATTGACGGGAAATTATCATATTTCAAGCACCGATGTTGCTGAAGCTCTGAATCAGCCTTTATATGCTCGGGTAATCTGTCCTAATCGAATAATCCTACAGTTGGTCTATGTAATTCTTAAACTCTTGTAGCAAAATAATTTTCAGTATATATTCCAACTCTTTGGCAGTTAAAAGTTACAAAGATACCGAAGCATTTTATACGCGATAATGCCAATCAGTTGATCCTCTTCAAACAGGACGGTACCAATCTGAAACATGTATACAATGATCGTGTAAATCCCGATATATCTTATGAGAACTTCTGCGAACTGTGTCGTTACTGTTGGCAACAAAAGTATGGATTCGTAGTGATAAATAAAGACAGTGCGCTTACGAATGGACGATATAATAAAAAATTTAATGAATATGCGATGCCTTAACGTGGTTAGTCGTTCTCAATATGTCAACTACGCAACATTTCCTTTCGAGTGCAACATGGATAACGGCAAAGAGCTCAAAGATCGCGAGAGAATAGCGAAACAAATTGTGAAAATGAATGACTTGATTTGTAAAATAGAGGAAGATATAGCGTTGGAGAAAGCTTATCATCGAACCTCTAAAAGACCTCAGATTGTCAAGAACACTAATGATGAATCTCAACCTATTAAGAAAAAAGTCAACGTCGTAAAAGATAAAAATATTAAGAAAAGAAAACCTAAAGATAATGAAGATGTTCATGATAATGAAGATGATAATGATGGTAATGGCTTCTGGATGGATATCTCATGGCTTCGATTAACACAGTCATCTAAAAAACAACGTACAAAAGAATTAAACGTTGCGTCGGATTCCAATTAGTCGTTGTGTCGCCTGAATCACATGAATTATCGTACGAACGTTTGCACATTCCCTCAGTCGAAGATATTTATGAACCGTTTAAAACGTTAGTTAAATGATCTTTACATGGTAAGTTCGTGAGGAGTTGCACAATCAATTGGGAACACTTGAACAAAAATACGTAAACATGCTTTTCGGTGAGAGAGAAAAGGCGATCGATCACTTTTATGGAGTATACCTCAGAGAACGGCACGATGCTCAGTGATAAATATTATATCGATGTAGATACGAATGACTTTGTGATGGAGTAGATGGAGTAAAGTACAAAGATACATCGGTTTATACGAAATTGTTGAATTAAGTTTTAAAAGGATTCCCGACGACATTATTTACACAGAGAATAATAAACTAGCATATAAAAGTATACTGTTGGTAACGAATGCTATAGGTGTAGTCATAAAACGGATAATCCAATAGTGGTTAGAAAAGGATACAAATATAGGAATATAATAGCACCCTTGGCGTCAGGTAAAATACAAGTTGGAACGGACGCCAGGAAACTAAACAACAAGTTAGATAAAACAATCGGAAAAAGTGTAATACCACGCACCATGACCCTAAATGACGATAAAATCGATTATGTTTAATGGGACGACTCTAACGAGCTAGTGGACAAGCTAATCTCCGATTGCTTGAGGCCTCGCGTCAGGCAGGTCACAATGCCCACGATAACGAAATATTGTCTATTATCGAGGAACTTCGTGAAGTTGGCTTTATTATAAATTGAAACGGGATACAGAGTCATTTTAGTTGACATTGAAATGCCGATGAGCAGCATTTGCGTGATATTGCAAGAACTTTGTGATATTTTATGCAAAATACAGCTATAATAATAACATAACGTAACATGTTTGAGAAGAAAAGCCTCGAAAAATGGTGACTGGTGGAAGAACTGCACACTTCTGCAAGAAAAAATTTTCCATGCAGATGTATAGTTTTACGGATACAATGATCTGTGGCAGGCTGATGTGGTTGAGATGTACCCTTACACACGATTAAGTAACTTTTGTTTACCACTATATTCTCACTGTTATCGATGTATTGAGTAAGCACGCGTGGGTCGTATCGCCCAAAATCAAGAGTGGAAATAAGATGGCTACAGCGATAGCAAAGATAATTTGAAACGATGGAAGATGTCCGAAAGATTTGCAAACCGATATGGAAAAAGAATTTTACAACACAAACATATAAATATTCTCGAAAAAAATACAATATAAATCATTATTCAATGTATTCCATAACGAAAGCATCAATCGTTGAACGGTTGCAATTATATTATGTTGAAAAACGATATATAGAAACAATTTACGCACAATGGAAATTATAAATGGATCAACTTGCTACCGCGTCTAGTGTCGGAATACAACGCACAAAAGCATCGAATCAGTATGCGACCCATCGATGTGACTCTCACGATCGCCCACAAGCTCTTAAACACAGTGTAGCGTAAAGGCCGTCGCACTTCCGCGATTCAAAGTGGATGACTCGGTATACGTATGAGCAAATTCAAGACGATCTTTGAGAAAGGTTACACGCCAAATTGGACCACGGAGGTCCAATAGAAGAATCGTCAAAATACAGAAAACTAATCCTGTGACTTAGAGCGATTTTTGTTTCGGATACTGCGTCATGCAATTTAGATCTTATGCAAAATTGCTGTCATTTCATTTCGATTCCGTTATGTAGACATTGCGTGTAATCATCGAACGTTATTGATCTCGCTATAATGTTACATTTGACGCATTTGCCTTCTTCGTATCTTTCTTTAGATGCGCAAGGCATATATTTTCGCTCTTAACTCGACGAGTTCAGTCATGATTGCGTCATTGTTTTCGTCTTTCATCAAACGGAATTTTTTTATTTACTTAGAGGAATGTTGTAAGCATTGTCGATCGCGTAATCGCTCGTATCGAATCTATTAATATCGCGTTTCATAATATTATATATGTCATCGCATTTGATAAATTAGACTGTTCGTGTCATTGTACATAACATTACAATTTTTGCGAGACAGCAGTGTTATATACTCGTGATGAAATTCGCATAAACACGTTTTAGATATATCGAGGATGCACATATCTACTCAGTGGTGCCAGTTCAAAGTGAACATACATATGTAAAGTGATGATTTTTACGAAAGGTTACACGCCAAATTGGACCACCGAGGTGTTTACGTTAAGGTGCAGTGTCCGTAATCTATCTACTCGAGGAAAATCCGTCGCTGGAGCATTCTATGAGCACGAGTTGCATCGCGTTATTTATCCGGAATGTATTTCGTTATGTATTTCGTATAAAAAATACTGCTCAGGAAGGGGGACAAGATATATGTCAAGTGGCTGGGATTCGATGAATCGCAAAATTCGTGGATACACAAAAACATCATTTGATAAAATTTTGATTCATATATTTTGTATACATATAACAAATATATCAATATAAGTAGATAAATGTGTAAAATATTTTTAATATCCCTTCTATTTTCGTTTGGAGTACAGATATAAAACACATATATAAAAAAATGGTTGATATATGAAATGAAAAATAATATATGATACTTATACATAAAACAGTAATACTTATATAAACGTAAAAAAACATACATGATGAAATTATAATGATAATAATATATAACAATAACATGTATGTACACTGTATAAATATATAACTGTATAAAAATGTAGAAAAACATACACGAAGTACAAATTAAGATAATACATAAGAAAATAGTAATACATAAAGCATAATAATAGTAACATTGTATGAAAATATAAAAATGTAAAAAACACAAAGTGTAAATTACAATAATATTAATACATAATAGCGACATATATTGTATTATAAGGGTATCTGCCAATGTGCCCATGATAACGTCTCCGTCGTGTTCGGTACGACGTATCTTTTGTCATCGTATGAATTCAGAGCGATTTTCGATTCGGATATCGTGTACACCTCGTATAATTTAAATCGTATACACGATTGACAATGAGTCATCTCTTCGTTCAAACACTGCATGTAATCGTCATACGTTTTCGTTTGCGCTTCGACGTTATTCTTTACGTCTTTTGCTTTTTTGGTGTCCTCCTTGCCGTTCACCTTCACTGCGTACATCTTTGCTTGCTGAATCCAACGAACTCGATCATTATCGCACTGTTGTTCTCGTCCTTCAGACCGGGTATTTTTTTGTTCCCAAGAGGCATATCGCGTTGTCGGATAATCGCTCATGTCGAATTTGCGATATCGCATTTTATCGCCTCGTAAACATTCTCGCACTTGACGTGATATATAAGACTGTCTGTGTCGGTGTACATAATTTTACATTTGTCGCGAAACAGTGATAATATATACTCGTGATGAAATTCGTACAAGCAGACTTTCGATATGTCAAAATACAACACATATCCACGTAAAATATCCACGGCTTGTTGAACTTCACCTCGAGTTTATTCAGTTCGACAGCGATCAAATTTTCCGCAAAGACGCTATGACTGTGGAAATTTAGTTTTGCGATCATTGCCTCCGCACCGTACCGTCCGTCCCATTTTGTTAATAATTTTACACCAACATGATTGCGCACATTCTCCATGCATGGTTTTGTCGAAAACCGCGTTGTTCATTAATTTAAATAAATTTTTTTCGAAATCGTTTTCCGCGCGAGTTCTGAAATTTGTATTGTATTTGTTAGATGTACTCCCGAAGCCATGGAGATTTCGCGAATTGTAGCACCCGAAGGATCTTTGTTACGTGAAGACTGACAAATACATTGCTGCAGTTACGATAGTGGATGATGTAACGTTGTTTGTCAAACAGCTAGAAAGTTTATCTTCGCGCTTGCAGCGGCTTATCGCGCATCGGGCAAAAAGATATAGATCAGTTTGTCGGTCATGTAAATGCTGCGGATATTCGAAATCAACTTTGAGAATGTGACCGGTGTGCAAATCCAGAGCGATCGTGCTCGCGTTCAAGTTCACAATGTCTTTGACCCATCGAAATTTGGCGTATGGCAATAGTTGATATATCGCCCATCCATACAAATTATTCACGTCGTAGTACATAAAGTACAGTTCCGACGGGGGGGGGGGTCGTACGAACGCATGTACTTGTTATTAGCCTGCGCGTATCTGAACATTGACTGAGGCTGTCGCGTATACCGCGCTCGATAAATATGATCATATCAATGTCGGTGAGCAACTCAAATCTTATGCTCGTATGTTTCAGCATGGTGTCCCACGTGAAACCAGGCAAGGTGTAACAACACACAGGATCAAGATCGTAACTCGCGATACAATTTTCACGGAAATTTTCAAAAATGTCGGCTAATAAGAAGACATCGGTTTTCAAGTACAGATCACTGTATTCGCCGAATGTTCGGATGGAGAATGCTGCTATATGTTTGCGGCGTGAGCGTAATCGCTCTCGGATACGGTATCACCCGTCAACGAACTATAAAATTATTCACGCGATGGTAAGACACATGTCCTGCAATTTTTCAACGCAGTCAACGTACAGAAAGACATCTTTACCAGTCAGTAATTCAAATTCTTCATCCGATAGTGTTGATAATTTGGAACGTACAATTTTTAATTTATCTTTATCGAGATACGACGCCAATTTTTCTAAACTAGTACTGAGAAATTTAAATAAATTTATAAAACATATTTTTACACAATTTTTCTGAAAATTTTTTTCATTTTTGTCTTTAGTACTATCGACATGTTTTGTGAAAGAAATATACTTTTCTTTGGTTATGGGTAGCACATATACTTGTCCTTCGTACACGGCTTTTCGTAGCAATTTCCTTAATTATAAAGTATGCGTCGTAGCCCGATAAATTGAAAAAACGACTGGAATAATGGATTTTTATAATTTGAATTACAGTTTTTTTGAATGCGTTGGACCATGGTATCTACCGGTGAGATGGCAATGATCTCGTATCCGCGTGTCATCCGGAGCGAACGGTTCTTCACAGATGTGACAATGCGTCGCGTTACGGTACGCCTCCCATTGTTCTTTGGACAGCGTTTCCATGGACACAGCGGACGATAACACGTCATAGTACGAGCAACGCACGTAATAGCCCACACTACATACCTCGTGCTATTGATACGTGTACGACGACGCATCTTCCCTCTCGGGTTTTATTTTCTGTAGAATGCATTCCAAGTTGGCGTAGACGATGAATGGAACACTGAATTTCCTTGTTACTATAATTTCCAAATTTGGACAGCCACTTGTCCTCGCTCGGATGGCGCAGTTGTTCATTTTCCCGCAGTCCATTGCATGCAACTGCAACTTTTCGCTTGTACTGAAGTAGTGCAAGCATCTGGAAAAAAAACAAAAATTATTATTATTATTTATTAATAAGAAAGAAAATTATAATTTTTTTTACGTGTACTTACCGATCGCAGAAAAATTTCTTGTGCTCCTTTTTCGAGAGTTGTAAGCTCACGAGACGGGACAGATTTTTTTATCCATGCAAAGTGGCTGAGATTATCGTTGCGTGGATCTTACAGATACAGCATGTTGACGTGTTTCTCCTTCTTGTCATTGGTGAGCCGTAGAGGAAGGATTTGTTTATTCACGATATACATTGATTGACATATCATTCAATTGTTCGAATTTTTTAATATCTTTTAATAGTATTGGAAACTCAAGATAACCCGTAAGATTTACCACTGTCGTATAATGCGAGTACAATAACTCTCGCTCTGTATACTTTTTAGCCGGATACAGAGCGACGACTAATGACCATGCGAAGCATGCATTGTCCGTCGTACGCACACTGATCACCGCTCGTTTCATTCTATTTCCCGCGGCATTTCGATGTGGCATCCCGCGCGCATGGGATTTAGTTTATTCACGTTAACAGTCACGTTAAAGATTCGCGATAGCGTCCACTCGCTGTCGCGTTCCTGAAACTATTCGAGCGATGATATATCTCAATGTTCTTTGTAATTATGCTCTTATTAGCACGTCTGTCATTCGTCTCAAATTCGCTATTGAACGGTGTTCACACTACCGTGTCTTTCTATAGCATACGCTCAAGCACTATTTTTATCTTCCAAAAACTGTCGCAGCTCGATGTGATCAGAATTTATCACAGCGTCCGCCTACGGCTTTCAAACGCGGCGTCAATCTCTCTCTAGGCGGGAGATCTTCGTCGTTCTAATTGTGTCTTCGCACCTGCGAGTTGCGCAGCCCTCGTCACGGATTGTCTGTGTCCAACAGCGAGGCGTGGACGTTTGGCACGACAGAGTTCTTCGAGTTGCTCGATGCATTTGTCACATCGTTGCAGCCACGCGAAACACTCCACACCAGAGTAGCGACCTGGCCGCACTGCTCCAGCAGTTCACGTACCACTCGCTCATGATTTTGTCTTTTTTTTTACAATCTTTAGATCACGTTACACTCTTCTACAGAACACTTGCACGTGACTCGTTCACACACGTTGCAGCACCGCGACATATTTAGAATGTCATAACGTTCTAACACCTTTTCATTATGTTTATTTGTGTGCACTGTTCACACTCAAAGCACTGATCGTCGCATCTATCAAAAAACAGTTTTAGCGCAAGATTGCGATCACGAAATTCCATATATTGTTAATAATTAATAATTAACAGTTCGACACTTTTCACCACCTGCGGGAATCTTAATGCACACGCACCAACTCTTATCTACGATTTTCTTCGCCTAATCATCCTTTATTATATTGACATTTCTATTCCACTAATATCTCTTTTCATACTTATCATTCTCGTAACATTCGTTTTGTAACCGTGAGTATACGAGAGCAAGTCAATAAGTTTTTAGAAACACACATTTTTTTTTGATCGATTTATTTTTATTTTTCAACATAGTCTCCTTTCAGCTCGATACACTTGATCCAACGATTCTCCAACTTTTTCAAGCCGTCCGAATAATATGATTTGTCCAATTCTTCAAAATAAGCTTCTGCTTCGGCGATGAGCTGCTCTCTGGTGGTGAATCTCTTTCTTCCGAACCATTTCTTCAGGTTTGGAAATAGTCATAGGGGGTTAAATCTGGCGAATATGCTGGATGGGGAAGCAAATCGTAGCGGAATTCGGTGAATTTGACCATCGGTGCCGGGTACGTGTGAATTCGTACATTGTCTTGATGGAAAAGCACTTTCTTCTTCGCCAAATGAAGACGTTTTTTTTAAAATATTGTTGAAACGATCCAATAGGGCTGCGTAATCGCCATTGATCGTTTGCTTCGACGGAAGGTAATCGATATGAATTATACCGCGTGCATCCCAAAAAATGTGGCCATCACCTTTCCGGCCGACTTCATGGTCTTTGTCTTCTTCAGAACTGATTCACTCGGAAATTCAGTGTATTGACTGTTTCTTCGTCTCGGGTGTGAAGTAATGGATCCATTTCGTCTACAGTAATGAATCGACGCAGAAATTCATCTGGATTACGTTGAAACGTCCCCAAACATTGTTTTGAAATCGTCACACGGTCGCGCTTATGATCCACAATGAGCAAACGCGGCATCCATCTTGCCGATTTTTCATACCCAATTGAAAATTGAAATCATTGTGCCATGTGATATGCCTATGGTTTCAACAAGCTCGCACTTTCACTCGTCGATCAAAGCAATATCGTGGATTTTATCGATGATTTTTGGTGTAGCAGTCTCAATTGAACGTCCCAAACGAGGTGCATCACATGTGGATGTACGGTTAAATTCGTTTAAATACATTTAAATTCATTCACCCAATTGTATATAGTCCCAAACGCTGGTGCAGATGTGTTAACATTATCCAACTCGGCTTTGATTTCTTTCGGCATTAAACCTTTCATATGTAGATGTTTGTCACTGCACAAAACTCGTTTTTTTTCTGACAGGTTTTTCTAAGAACTTATTGACTTGCCCTCGTACTTTCAGTCGCGCGAGTGAAAACCATTCAGAAACGGGCTCTCTGATAACTATTCCATGTTTCTTACCACGTATACCTAATTCTCGATTGCGTAGGAACTGCACTGACGATATTCGCACACCTATGTCTCTCTTTTGCGGATTACCGAGAACATATAACACATCATCTAAATTATAGTCTTCATTATCTCTATCTGATCCTCTATCGTCATTCGTACATTATCTTCTCAAAGTTTATTTCCAAGTCTTCTTTCATTTCTATTATAAACATCTCGTTTATAATATTCTCGAGTTGTCGCGGGTCTGCATTTCCAATATTCTCGACTATATCGGCTATATTCTCAACGTTCGCGATGGTTAGCCATACTTTTCACGCTGCTCTTATTGCGATCGATTCGACAGTCTCTCAAGGCACTGGGGG
The DNA here is from genome assembly GCF_024713525.1 of Acromyrmex echinatior. NCBI lineage: Eukaryota > Metazoa > Arthropoda > Insecta > Hymenoptera > Formicidae > Acromyrmex > Acromyrmex echinatior. Next base: position 10,762,881 of record NC_141863.1, read on the forward strand.
TGTCGAGCAGTTATGATCTATTATATATTTTGTTACGTCCAGTGGACTTTCAGATTTCTCCGTTTCATAAAAATTTCAATAAAAAGTAGTCATTAGGACAAAGCGCGAACATAAAATTCGAGCGTTAACGGTCACCGATCGGCGAGCATGACAATATTCAAGAAACGTGTTATTATAAATATTTCCAACAATATTGGAAACGTAAACAAAAACATAGATCCTCAGAATCGTTAGATCCATGGCAATAAAATTTACGACAAAGGTTACAAACCATATAGAGAAAATTATATTTATACACGATCGGTTCAGTAATCTTATAAATACAAAATCTAAATGTGGATCAGGGATCCTGTGTAGATAAAGACTCATTTTCCAAACGTGTAAAAGCAAAATGAAGGGCGTTTTCTCGTCAACAACAGGAAGTTGGTAAAATAAATGAGGGATCACAAAAGCAGTTTAGCATTTAATTTTTTAGAATGTCGATCGTAAAATTTAAGTAAATACTTTCTAGATTAAAGAACGCATGTTCAAGTAATAAAAGAAAAATCGTCGACAAGAAAAAAGATCCATTCGATTTGGAGTACTCGCCTTTGTACCTGCACATTCCTTCCACATTTACTGCAGAAGAGTTATGTTTTTTGTTTAGCAGCCGAAAAACATCGGCACTTCTCTTAACACGTCGCGTCATGTCATCTGACAATGTATAAACAGTGTACAAAACTTTTTTCATTCAATCATAAATTTTAGTTATGAGTGATAAGACATGGATTTAATAAAAGAATACTATATATAGATCGAAAATCGATCGAGCGCAAGGATTATCGTCCCTTATCGCCAAGTCCGCTAAGTCCACCAAGCTCATCATTATCGAAGGAAAAAGTGAGATATTGGGAATGTCCTGGCGAAAAAGCGCAAACGTTTTTCTCATCATCAACGTCATCAATGTCATCAAAATATAAGATATCGCGTTTAAGGTGACTAGTGCTAATGCATTTTATTCTCTGCTAAAAAAAGCGAATAGTAATCAAAGTTTTTGTTCTCTTTTTCCAGAAAGCGCTGCTAGCGATGTCCGAGCCACCGATTGCATTCGAACGCTGTCAATTGCAAAAAAAATATAATAAAATGTAAAAAATCAGTAATAAGATGTGAATAAAAAAAATTCGCATCACTATATATGATATATGTACTTTATTTTACCCATCCTTTGCCCTGATAAAAAAGAAAAAAGAAAAAAAACACAACGTATTGTGAAAACTAAATTATAAAAAAAAAATAAAGGAAAAAAGGATGTCGTACTCTATCGTCGCGCTTTATCTTTTCTAACGTGCGAGCTTTTGTTACCGATGCATTTTTGGGGAAGGCGGCGGCGGGCGGTGGGTGACGAAACAAATATAGAATACATAGCGGAACGTCGTCACGCGTATCATGTTTATATAATTCATCGACCGGAATCGATACATAAACATAGGGCTTTTATCATATATATTTGTTTGTAAATAGCGATGCCGGCAATCGGGGACTTTCCCCGCACTGTCCTCTCCCCCGCATCAACGAGTATTCCCCATACTCCGCTTATTCTCGCCTATGAGTTCCCCGCGCTCCGCGCTCCCCTCTAGCCCCATGTGTTAGAACCGGCCCTATCTTACTACTAATTATAATTTATATCATCCACATGATCGCCAGGAAATACTGATCAAAACCGTATCATTTGCCCGGTTTTGCAGTAAGCATCAAAGTACAGATCTCAGCTATTAGCATACCAAATATTACAAAGAGCATGTTTCACGACCTACTTTTTTATACATCGTATAATTTTCCAATCGATATTAGCACGAATATGTTCATCTCTGCCGACAACTGTTTACCATACTTTTGCACAATCAGTATGACTAACGCGCTTTCAATAAAAAAACTATAAATAAAGTGGCATCTTCTTTGGAATTATCTTAAATATGAGTAATAATTGTGAAATTCAAATTACCCAAGCAGAACAACAAGTCATTACAATATTAAAATGATATAAAAATGACTCCAAAATGATCAATAAAAGTTTTTCAATCATTTGCGATTCATTTTTAATGTTATTTTGACGTTATCGTGACTTGTTGTTCTTCTTGGGTATGATTTTGATGTACATCGATATATACATATGTACACATCACTTATGATCCCACAAGTAAAAAAATTTAAAAATTTGTACAGAGTGTCCCAAAAAAGTCGGAATACTTGAATATCTCGGAAAATATAAGTTTTACAAAAAAGTATTTCAGATAAAAGTTGTAGAGTTTAAAAACTCTATTTATTGATAATAGCAAAGCTAAGAAAATTCTAACCAACGAGTATGTGTTAGTGCGTATACGTATATGGTATGTATGTGTGTGTGAAGGATCAGGGAGGGGAAAATGCATTACAGACGCTGGGTCCGTCAGAGGAGAAGCGCATCATTGGAGTCCGTGTTAAAAGGGTTTCGTTTCTTCTCCCTCTCGCCCATTGCATTCTCTTTCTAACTCGTTGTCTTCTCTCTCCATTGTAGGATGCAGTTCTCTCTGTCCTACCCGTTGCGGTCCTTATTTGCTCTCTTTCATTTTCTTTTTCTCATTATAATAGTACATTGTAATATAGTACATTGTATTTTCTGCCACGTTCTCTTTTCTTCTTTCGCACGCGATTTTATTAAATAGATATGATATTTAATGATTTTTGATATGACTTTGCTTAATTATAATAATATACCTGGCTGAGATAACATTTTTCGCAATAAATTTATATATATTAATACTTTCTTTTTTTCTTTCTTTCTAATTTAATTTAGGGGGGATTATTAGCGTTTCAGAATAATTATGTTGAAATCGAATGTTATCGGCTCGCAATTATATATGAAATAAATTGATTTAAAAGAATATATAATGTATTATTTGTAACATCCAAAATTTGACCGATCTTGGCTTTCTTTATCGTATATAATAATATTTATAGAAATATAGTTATATAATAATATTTATATATATATATATATATTAGGTGTTGGAATTAATTCGTAGCGTTTTACAAGTGATGGGAAGTACTTTCATTAATGTATTTTTTAATGCTCATGTGAAATAAATAACATTCTTTCATTAAAAAACGCTACGAATTAATTCCAACACCTAATATATATATATATATATATATATATACCGTATATAATAATATTTATTAGAAATATACAAATGACCAAGCGCGCTTTTTTATCAAATAATAGTATGAGGGTATGAAGAAGGAATGATTGAGAGACAAAGAACTAAATAATTTTAACAACGTAGTAATATAATTTTAATATACATTTTTTATTCTCATTTTTATTTTTATTCATGTAATGCATGGTATACAATATGATCTAAAACATATGCTATTATTTTGTATTCGATATTAGAATTTCTCATAAATCTTGCGCAAAATATTTACCGCTTCAAATTTATTTATAACACAATTTTGACGTAAATAAGTTACGAAATATTTAAATTTATTGCTTACACTATTTGTATAATAACATATTATAAATCGAAATATACGTAATCGACGCATTGTTCGAGTTCAAACATAAAAAGTATAGTTGATGATTTCATATAAACATTTATTACGTAAAGATAATTTCACATTGTCTACATGACGTATTTTGACAAGTTCAATTACAAAGTCCTGAATCATTAATGATGATGGATCAGTGACTGTACTAATCGCTCGACGTCTGCCCGTTTTTCGAATGCCATTTACGCAGCATGAGGCAGAATGATGCAATTGCCTTGGACGTTCAAGGCAATTGCAATTTTAACTTTTAATTTTGAACGTAGACAATCCCACGACAATTCCGATGTCCAGATACATTGTTAATGTCAACGCAAATGTTCTTCTCAAAATGTTACATGCGCTGCAATGAAAAACAAACGAATATACAGCAAGTAGAAAAAAATTTTCACAGATATAAGTGAAATACTTATTTGCATGAATTATTGAACGTTTGAATCCATATTGCTCGACATCGGTGTTGAAATTATCTGAGCGATTGCTGCAGTAACGTTGCTCCTTCTTTTTAAAATTTGTCACCCCACCACAATACTTCAAAAGAGTCCTCGTCGATATTTATTTGGCCATCCCTGATCCATTTTTACATAGAATAACGGAAATACAATTCTCAATTAATGTGTAAAATATAATACCATCACGGATATTTTTTTCTGTGGTGACTGCAGTGAAAATTAAGTGACTGATGCATTAGAGTTCTCTTTTATTCGTGTTTTCTCTTTCACATTTTTTTTTAGATAATGTATTCAATTTGGAATTTTACTTATCTTTGGAAATATGCGAGTTAATTTTTCAATGTAACTGCCATCAAATTTACATTAAACTAATAGTGGCATATGCCATAAGAATGCACTCTAACGATATCGAATCTTTTTTTACCTAAAGTACGGCGCCAATGACAATAAAGTATATTCCTATTCTCTTTTCAAAAAATAATTTTTTGGGCAATATATCCAATGTAAAATTTTACTTATCTTTATAAATATGCGAGTTAATTTTCAGTGTAATTGCTATTAAACGTAATATGTAATGACACATATTACGAATGCACTTTGATGATATCGACTTTCTAAGATATCGACGCCTACGACAATAGAATCTGTCTGTTCCCATTATTATTTTTAAAAATGAATTTTTTGGATAGTGTACTCAATGTGGAATTTTTACTTATCTTAAAAAATATGCGAATTAATATTTTTAGGCAGTGTAACTGCCATTAAGCCTAATATGCAATGATACATATCATCCAGAGACACGATAATGTCTCAGCGCTAAGAAAACGCGTAGCGTTTTAGAGCGAAACTGTTCGGACAAGCTCGATTATTGACGAAGATCGGTGAAAGAAGATAAAGTCGCGTTGTGAGTGCGACCGCGCATTTTTGTCATGGCGTATTAACCGGCATGGGGTACTATACCATAGATGCACTGCATATACAGCAGTATATGTTTACTATAGGCAAGGATGAACTAATTTGCAAGCCTAATCACGTTAGTGAAGTATCGATAGCTGTTGCTGATTCACGTTATCTTGACACAATTTGTAATCAAGCTGCTGATAATACAGGTAAGAAAGGAAAAGATCTCCAATTGTTCTCGCTCATACTTCAATCTCCACGGCGTCTATCGTAATGGCCGTCCTTTTTTTTTCTTTGTTGCCTGACGGGTATCTCAGGCAATGTAGGTTGCTCCCAGTGTCCGATGAATTAGCTCGGACAGGCTTACCTGACAGTCCACCCTGAGTAGTCACACGACCACGCTCTGCCGTGTCGTGCTTCGTCATGCCTGATGAACGGCTCAGACGATACCTCACACACATCTTATAAATACGGGATCTGATGATCGGCTCTGGTGAAGTTCCGTAAATCACTCTGAACTTGATGATCGGATCAGGTTTCACTAGGGACGAGGATGGGAATTTACACCCCTCCTTTTCTCGTTTTATCGGTTTGCCTTTTTTGATCTATTGTGTATGTTTGCATAAGTGGAATGACGAGCCAAGATTGGACACAACACGTGTTGTATTACATATTTACATATCTTCTTTTATTGATATGTACTGACAACTGCACTAAGTTCTAAGATGATAAAATATATTCTTTTTCTTATTACTAATCCGCTTTCGGTTTGCCTTCACATTCCAGCCAGCCGATTTCTCTATCCTTGTCATTAATCGAACGGAGACAATATCGGATATTTTTATGCAGAACGGTGAATTTTCCGAGATCTCGATTATTATATCTCAATAATGGCTGTGTCGATCAAATTCTATGTATGGTTAATTGATAGCTTGTAACCGAATTGTATAATGAAAGTGCATTTATTTTTTTCTATTTGTCCTACGAGATATTGCAACAAGTTTCAAATTTTGTTCAAATTTAAAGAATCGTTATTGTCATTATTACTATTACTATTAACATCGTTGTCGTCTGCCCATGGATTACGTCTCGAACTTCAGTGGACAGATGACAATCTCAACCTTTTTACTTTTTAATAACTTTTTAACAAACAACGACTGCTAAAACTGACTATCCGATAGTCACTCAGAATTGTTTTTGATTATATGATTATATGAAGGTCATTTTATTTTTTTTAAAGAATTTGTAATGCGTAATAAGTAACTGCTATAATCTTCTGAAGATTATTCGGTGTGATGACCCTCATAAGGGTATGTGAAGGTCGAGGTCATCGGAAGTGAATTGCTCATTTCAATTTTAATAACTTCTCAATAATCACCAGCGACTACCAACTATTATATAGTCACTAAGGGTCACCAATAGTCACTAAGGGTCATGATCTTGACAATATACGTCAAGGTCAACATCGGAGTTGAATTCCCTATTTTATTTTTAATAACTTTGGAACGCGTGATGGGAACGACTGCTACAACCTTCTAAAAGTTATTCGGTGTGATACTTTCATAATGTATGAGAGAAACAAGGTCATCCGAGATGAATGTCCATTTTAATTTTAATAACTTCTCACTAATCAACGAGTGACTACCAAAATCCTTCGATGGTTATTCAGGGTCATAACTTTAACAATATATGTCAAGATCAACATTGTCGGAGTTGAATTCCCTATTTTATTTTTAATAATTTTTTTAACTTGTGATGAATGACTGCTAAATCTTCCGAAAGTCAAGAAATGTAGCAGGAAAACAAGTATCATATACCGCAGATCTACGTTAAGTATTGATTAAAAAGAAATAAAATTAAGTATAAGTTATCAAAAAGAGTAATTCTAACTATGATTTATGTCTGTACTCATAGTTATGATTCCTTTAAATTTAATTTCATATGCACAAATTACTTTAGTGGCCAATACTTGTTATATTTAAAAAAAAACTGATAAACAGACCATCTAAAGTTCAAATTTGTACAGTTAAGATTTTTTCCATGATTCTTATTTTATGAAACATTTGAATAACTAATTGAAAAGGAACATTTTATACAAATATATTTGTATAAAAAAATGCAAGGACGAGAAATAAAGTAACATTATCGTTAAAGTAAATTTTATTGTTACATTCGTTTATAAAAGCGACTTGATAATGATGTTGCAGTTTTTATGATCGCAAACAATTACTGACTACACTAATTTTATGTTAAACTTGGAAAAGTCACTTTGAAAAATAATTTTTTACTATTATGCGTTTACTCACTGAAAAATTATGTAATGAATAACGCATAATGTTACTTGTTACAAGTAATGAATAAAAAGTAACGCGTTACAAATAATGAGTTCTATTTTTCAGTAACGAGTGACCGTTCCAACTCGTTGTAACGATTGAATGACTTTCTAACCTTGATGTTATAGTTAAAAGCCTTCATAAAAAATGTACTAAAGTAATTGATTTATATATTCTTTATATAGAAAGACATTAAAAACTACAAAAGCCACGATATTAGTATATAAATTCATTTTTTTAAAAGAAGAAGGAGATACAAATATATGTTCTGCGAGAAAAAATTTTATTAAATTAAAAAATGAATTTATAAAGAAGTATTAAACATTACAAAATATATGATATCAGTATAAAATTTACCCATTTAAAAAAGAATAAAAAAAGGCGCTAATAGTGCATATTCTTCGGTTCTTCGGAAAAAAATGTGTACTAAATTGATTAATTCATGTACTGTTTATAAGAAAACATTAAATACTACAAAATGCATGAGATATCAATACAATTTTACCTTTTTAAAATAAGATAAAAAAGCGCTGTGGATACGTGCTTTGCAAAGAAAATTTTATTAAATTAAAATATATGATGAAATCTAAGTGATATGTATTTTTGTATTTATTAAAGCTCCCCCCCCCCCCATAAATGAAAATTCTACCTAATTTGTACGATATTAGGCATATAAAAGATATGATATCACTAATGGACGCTAAATTATAATCTTCAAAAATTGTTATCTCACTCAATCCAAATTATTGTATATGAACCTTAATTAAGAATTACACAACTTAAATGATAGTATGTCTAATTTAAAAATCTATTTTTGTATATGTGACCATCAAGTTAAAATCCCATAAATAAAAATTATATTTAATTTGAGTGATAAGTAACTGATATATAAAAAATCTGACATCAATAATTGGCGCTAAATTATAATCTTTAAAAATTATTACCTTGCTCAATCCAAATCATATATGAACAAAACGTTGTACAAAATTAAAAAATAAAATCCAAATTGCGTTATTTTTTCACTCCAAGAGTTATCAGAGAGAATTAAGGACATAACAGAACAATATTTAAAAAATTTAAATAAAAAAGTTTTATTATTATAAAATTTTTACTTCGCATGATCAGTAGCTGCTTTACACCCAGCTAAAAAGCACATAGGTTAGGAATCCTCGTACCCTCATTACGACAGTATTAAATCTTCAAGGCATTCAGTTTCCAATAATGCTAAACCAAATTAAAAGATTTGAAAATTTTAATACATTTCAATCAACGTGTACGGCATTGAGAAGCAAAAGAAATGACGATTCTTCCACTATGATTCATCAATACGAAGAGGGACAACTACATCAATCTGCTGTACGTGTAGGATCAACGCAATGATAACGTAGGACATTGCATGAATCAAAGATTTGTCCCGCCTTATAAGATCGTAAATTATCGGAAACAAGAATAGAATATTTCTATGGTACGTCTATATATACGAGGGCAAATCAATAAGTATCCGTGTTAGTAATGAAGGCACAAGCTTTACACAAAATTTTTTTTTACTTTTCAACGTAATCTCCTTTTAGGAAGATACATTTTTTCCAAACGCTTCTGTCATTTTTTAACTTCTCAGAAAAATACGAACTCTGCAAAATAGGCCTCTGTTTCAGCGATGACCTCCTCATTCGACGTGAATTTCTTTTCACCGAGCCATTTTTTCAAGTTTGGAAACAAGAAGAAGTCACAGGTGGCTAAATCTGGAGAATACGGTGGATGCGGCAGCAATTCGTAGCATAATTCGACCATGCTTTGAAATTGATAACCGCATCTGCTTGTTGTCCATCGTGAGCAATAGTGGCACCCATCGGGCCGACAGCTTTTTCATTCCCAAGTTATCATGCAAAATATTGAATGCCGTTCCGTACGACACGCCTACGGTCTCTGCTACTTCATGCACTTTCGTTCGGCGATCAGCGAGAATCATATCGTGGACTTTTTCAACGATTTCCTCAGTAACCACGTCTGCCAGACGTCCTGGGCTCTCCTCATTAAAAACAGACCACGTTTGAATTCGTTGAACCAATATCTGACGGTTGTCATAGATGGTAAAGAGTTCTCATAGACGGCATCCAATTTCGTTTTTATTTTTTCGCACGTTTTTCCATCCAAAAATATGAATCACGGATCGATATTGTTCTTTTTCGATTGTATCGGAAAACATCAAACACGCTCACTACGAATTGCTGTCAAATCAAGACTATTGCATGAATCACTCTGAAATTTTGTATGGCGTCGTTTGAAAGATGGTAGTACACGATGGTAATGCCAACTTGCATCAGCAACGTCGCCTGTCTTGAAACACGGGTACTTATTTATTTGCCCTCGTTTTAATTAAAAATTACGAAAATGTCTTTGTAATAAAAAAAAATGTTCTTTATGAAAATAATAAATTATACGTTTTTTTTTCAGATGCTTGTATTATTTCCATACAAACACAAAATTGGAGATCCACGCAGTAGAGTACGGAAAACAAAACAATTGCGCCATCAGATTGCCAAGTGAGGACAATAAGTGGCTGAGTCAACAACCACATCAAGAAGGAACGTTCTATTTATTGTATATACCGAACTGGAATGCACTCTGGAGAATACGGAAAGGAAACGTCCAGCTACATGTACCAGTATCATTGGGTATTTAGTTTAGCATGTTATGTCCGCTGTTTGCACAATAATTCGTTGTATACATATAAGTTTTGTCGTGATAATTGATTGCGTTCGCTGAAGAATTTATAAATTTAGCATATAAAATAAAGATTATCTTGTTTGCTAACATTTCCATGACAAATTTTGCGCGAGACGATTTGATAAAATTTAACAGTTTAGCTGCATTGCCACGAAAAATCATTCGCACCGAATGACACGTGGGTACACGGTCATTATCACTTGACATTGGGACGATCCCAATGAAATTGTGGATCGTCTGCGATTGCTCGAGATCTTGCGCCAGACGGATCACAATGATAATGAGATTCTATCGATTATCGAAGAACTTCGCGAAGCCGGTCTGATTATCAATTAATCTCGTTCTACATACTTCGTTCAGTCGACATCGCAATGCCGATCAACAAGTTGGACCGTCGCTTGGAAGAGGAAACGAATCGCACTATCAATGGCGTGGATTGCTTAGAAATTATGTACGCGATAACGTTCTTTGGATAGCCGCAATTGACTTTGACGCAAAGTCGCGCAAGATTCAACGATTAGCGTTATCGGTGAATGATGCTGATGCAGTAAACAAACGATACGTGCAACAGAGTGTTCAAGATTTGAAAAATCGTGTGAACGAAATCGAGAGGAAAATTGTAGCTTTACAAATAATGTGCAGGTTATGCTAAAGAACTTGAAAAGACGATTTGAAAAATGCATCGTGTCGAATAATTATTCGCAATGTTTGAGAAATGTCTGCTGGTTGATGAATTGCACGCTCCGGCGAGAAGAAATTTTCCGTGAAGACACGTCATAGTACACGGATATGATGACCTGTGGCAGGCAGATGTGATCGAAATGCATTTTTATATACGATTCAACAGAGGTTACCACTATATTCTCATTGTTATCGACGTAATATACTGAGTAAGCATGCATGGGCCGTATCGCTTAAAGCCAAGAGTGAAAACAAGGCGATCGTAAAGATAATTCGAGACGATGTCCAATAAATTTGCATATTGATCGAGAAAAGAAATTTTACAACTCGAATGTACAGAAATTCTTGAAGAAATGCAACATCAACCATTATTCTACGTATTCCGTAATGAAGGCGTCGGTTGTCGAACAGTTCAATACATTAAAGAACATGTGGAAATTTACGCACAATGGAAATTACAAATAAATCGAGACCTGCCATGTCTCGTATCAAATTACAACGCAAGCATCGAACTATTGGTATGCGTCCCGTTGACGTTATCCCTGCGATTTTCGACAGGCTTTTAACCACGGTTTACAATATCGCATAAAGATTACCGCGCAATATAAAGTGCGTGATTCGGTACGCGTGAGTAAATTCAAGACTTTATCTTTGATAAAGGTGCCGAATTGGAGCACAGAGGTGTTTAAAATTATCAAAGTGCAACAAACTAATCCAGTAACATATCTTCTGGAAGATTCTCGCGGAGAGCCTATCGCTGGAGGATTCTACGAATATGAATTGCACAGCGTCGCTAACCGACATACATCTTGTTGAAAAGATGTTGCGCAAGAAGAGGAATGAGATTCACGTGAAATGATTGGGATTTGACAATTCGTGGATACATAAAGACAATATGTTGTAAAATTTATATTTATTATAAAAAATATAAATACGTATTATATATTAGGTGTTGGAATTAATTCGTAGCGTTTTACAAGTGATGGGAAGTACTTTCATTAATGTATTTTTTAATGCTCATGTGAAATAAATAACATTCTTTCATTAAAAAACGCTACGAATTAATTCCAACACCTAATATATATTATAAATATCATTTACATATTATACATACTATATTATACATATTATATTATACATGTTATATATAGTATACGTATTATACATGTTAAACATATTAAACATACTATACAATACAAATGTGTTTTATTTACATTGGTAATATCCCCAGTGTATCGGTGAAACTTGACATGATATATCGCTTATCGTCATGCGGACTTAGAGCGATTTTTGTTTCTGATATCGTATACATCTCATGCAATTTGGATTTTATGCACGACTGCCTGCACGTCATTTCGATTGCGTCATTCGAGCACCGCGTATAATCCTCGAACGTTATAGACCTCGTTACAACGTGCTCTTAACGTCCTTTTCCTTCTTTGTATCCTTCTTTCCTTCTGCAAGGCATACATTTTTGCTCTAAGCCCTACGAATTCGGTCATGATGGCAACGTTGTTCTCATCTTTTATAAGATCAGAAAATTTTATTTGCGAGCAGAATATCGTACGCGTTGTTAACAGTGTAATCGCTCATGGAAAATCTACTTATATCATGTTTCATGATAAACATCATCATTCTACGTGATATATGAGGTTATCAGTATCGGTATATTTTGCACTTTTTGTGAAACAGCCATGTACTCTTGGTGAAATCATACAAACACGTCTTGAATACGTCGAATATGCACATACTTACGTATATCATTTCATCTCGAGCTTACGCAGTTCTATCGCGATCAGATTCTCCGAAAAGACGCTACAACTGTCCCAGATAACATTCAAGCATCCTAATAGTATAAAAGCATTCTATTCTAGAGAGTTTAGAAGTGTCTTTGTTGATGATAAAAATGTACACAAATAGATGGATATGATAATAAGATATTATACATCTTTGAAAATAAGACTTGTAGCTTATACAATATGTTGCTATTATCGAAAATCTACATTTCGCTTTTAGTCTCATATATTAGCTCACTACTATTGAATAATTGTAGTTCATTTTCCATTTTCTGCAATAGGTTCCTAATGTTGAAAACTCAAATTCACTTTTAGCCTCCAACAATAGCCAATTACTATTAGGTCACAAGGGGTCTGTTTTTTTATTTCTGCACTGTCTGAACTAGTGCAGGGATAAGGCATACAAAAAACTTAAGCAATAAAACGTAAACTCGTTCATAAGTTAATAAAAAGAAAGAGAGATTAAAGCTCAGAAAATTTTGACACTGCATGTAAAGTATTACACATTTAGTTACAAAACAATATTGTTATACAAGTCAATATAAGCATTATAAATTCACAAGAATAAAATAAACAGCGAAATGGTATTATAATTAATACATCTTGTATTTAATAATATAAATTTCTGTCACATTTAACTATAATATCGTTACAAGGAGGCGCACGTATCATTTGGACGTGAGTCACTCAGCGGATGCCTAGAGTTTTTCTTCTGTACAAACACTGTGATTAGCTCGTGTTCAAACGATAAATGTTCAAACAATACGCACTCAAAAAAGAAAAATTGTGTATGATGCTTAGAAAAATTAAATTCTATTTTAAAAGAAATTGTTAATTATGAGGTATTGCAGTTAAATTTTAAAAATTAAATCATTATGTATTAAATAATATCTTGTTTTTAAATGAAAATAACATGATGATGCGGTGATAATCAAACTACTAATGAAATTATATTTTGTGATTAAACAAAAAAATAATTTAAATTTACAGTATATAAAAATTATAATTAAGTATACATTTATTAAATAAAAAAAAAAGATTTAGTTAATCATTTCTTAAATAAGAAATTAACATATTAAAAAAAGTAATAGAATCGTTAAGCTGCTTCGTACATTTGTATTAAACGAGATTCTTTTTCGACCCATTCAACATTTTTTTCTTTGCTTGGGCCTTATAATTTTTGACATGTATACTCTTTGTGGCATTTTTAATAGCATATTTTATCTCTGTACAATATTCTTTAAAAGAGATCTCTCCTAATCTAGCAAGTCTACAAACAGCACCTAAAAAAATAGTGATTGATGTTATAACTGGAATTAAATTCCTGAATTACTACCTACTTACTATTACATAAAGTCGAATGTGTGTTTTTAATTTTTGTTTATACAAGTTAATGTTATATTGATTGCCATAAATTGCAAAAACAGGATTACTTTATCATTATTTTTGAACTATTGTTGTTGTTTATGATAATAGACTTTAGGAGTTTTCCAACAAAAGGCACAATGTAACTGAAAAAATGACACAGTAACTGAGTGTAACGTATTGAATCCTCTTGAGACTTCATAGGTACGTCTATAGAAATTGCATTTCGCGGGTTATCTCCGTGTCCATTTTTAGAATGTCAATATTGTAGTTCACTTCATTACAAATTACTTATCATCCTGATGGATTTGGACGGAGATAATCCTCGAAACGCATAGTTTCTATTTCAACATAATAAATCATACATATGTCCTTGCTGTCTGTCAATATTAAACAAAGATAACATTATCACTATATCTCTTGTTGAAAAGCTCCCTATATAATCGTTTTCATTATTTTTATTTATATTGTATATATTATATGATTATTTTATTATTATTTATATATTATATTTATTGTATTATACATATTGTATTTATAAATATTAAAATCAAACTGATGACTTATTGCAACATAAGGTATTAAAGAAACAAAATATTAGTTTTTAAATTGTAATAAAATATGGATATACTGATCGAACACCAAAGTTTTAATGAAAATTATTAGTAGTTTAACTCAAGTCTGTCTAATTTGAGCTCTGGGATCAAAACAAAAAACTATTGACGCAAAAAAATCGATGTGGGAAAGATTGCGAGTACTGTAAAGTGTTATAACATGAGCGACGCTTATCAACATTTTACAGTCTTTGAAATTTTACTGACTTTGATTTTTTTTGCGTCGATGGCTTTACGTTAGCTTCGGAGTTCAAATTGGACAGACCTGGTTTAATATGCTCATATTCGTTATCTTAATATGAAGACTTATGATAAACATATAATGGATAGTCAACATTAATATTAAGATAATATCAAAAGCAATACTATCATTATTGAAAAGAAAATTATAATAGGAACAATTACCAAAGAAAGTTTGGCTTATTGCACTTTCAAGAAAAGATAATTTATTTTCTCCTTTTTTTTCCTTCTTTTCATGATATATTTTTTGCCACAATTATCAGTTATGACTTTCAAAAAATCATTTAATGCTCCTCGCAGATCCAAACCACTTAATGTATTTAGCCTGCTAAGAACAGGAAGTTACAATGACTGTTATTATTATAAAAAAAAATTTAATTATTTTTCTTATACAATATACATACTAAAGTTTTTAATTTGTTGCCATTAAAATTAAATTCCAGATAGTCTTCTCTTGTAGATATCGGCAAATTTAAATCTCATATTATTGAATGAAACTCATTCATCAGACTTTAGGAAATAACTAATTTGTTAACTTGTTCTCGTATAAAATGTATTATATTTCTTTGCTTATATCTTTAAAAAATGGAAAATGTATATAACATTATATTTAAAAAATCGAATATTAAATATATTTATAAAATGATTAAAAATGACATTGGTACTTCTGAAAAATAATAAGCTTCATGATGAAATAGATAAAATAATACAATTTTGAAAATGAATGATTATAACCTCTACCTATATAATAGAAAAATAGCACTTACTACAATATAAATTTTTAAATATAAATTTAAATTTAAAAAATTAACTATTATATTTTTTATTTGTAAAATTAAAAGCAAGAAATATTTTGAATAATTATACATATTAATGGACACCACACTGATGATTATAATATGATGATATTAACATATATTGTCAAGATCATAATTCTGAGTAACTTTGCCTTAGCAACTAAGTGGCGGTCTCTTATAGTTTCTAAGATATTTAGACTCAAAGGTCTAATTTATGTGGTATATCTTTCCGTTAGAGAATAAACTCCAACATTAGAAGAATAAATATGTATTATACTTCATGTAGCTACTATTTTATTTCAGCAACTTTACTTTCGACTTTCCACGCGACCCTCACCCTCCAGAGGGGGGGGGGGCCTCTCTCCTGCAAAGGGGCGTACGACTTTCACCTTCGACTCTCACTTCCTCTTCCCTTCCCTGCAAAGTAGTGCAGGACTTCCATAATTGTACTGAGACATTTTTTCGTTATCTAACCAAACACTACCACAACTAACGCTATCTTCGTCTTCAGAAGACGGAGATAGTCTTAGCCGTGGTTGCTTTTGGTTGTACAACAAAAAAACGCCACTGTTTGACAACATACGTCAAAGTCACGGTCGTTGATACAGCATCTCCTACAGTGTACAACTATTAAACATATTTTAAAATAGGGAATTCTCATGTTATATAGTTGAACTTTTTTTGTTAATAACTTTTTAACGAAGAGGATGACCGCTACTTAAAACCTGTCGGAGGTCACTATTTCACAACATAGTGTCAAAGTCAAGGTCATTGACGCGGTGTGTATGTTCGTTAATGTATATAATTACTAAAATGATTAATCTGGATTTTATAAATATAATAGTGAATCGTACGAAACATTGATTATTAGTAATAATTGTTCAAAAATTAAAATTGTAGAAAAATTAAAAGTAAAAATCAATAAAGAATATTGAATTGTATAATTTGATGTAAAATATAAGAAATCGATAACATGTATAAAATATTGTAAATTTCATAAAAATAGCGGGGTCTCTATCCCAGCACAGGATATTTTTTTTTTATGGACCTGTGCGCATAGGTCATTTTTGACCCATTTTTTCGCTCTAGATTGAAAATTTGCCCTGGATGGTCCTATTTTTATGTCAGATTCGTATTCAGTGACTCAAAATATTAGGTGTTGGAATTAATTCGTAGCGTTTTTTAATGAAAGAATGTTATTTATTTCACATGAGCATTAAAAAATACATTAATGAAAGTACTTCCCATCACTTGTAAAACGCTACGAATTAATTCCAACACCTAATACATAAGAATATTAGTTTCCACCTCAGCATAGGGTACTTTTTTGTGGGCCTGTGTTATTATTGTTTAATTTGCAACTGTTATATTGTAATTAATTTTGGTAATTATTTACATTAGATGACCTCTTTCCAACCTCGATCTTGACATATATTGTCAAGGTCATGACCCTGAGTGACTTTCAACAAGTTTTAATCGTCATTATTCATTAAAAAGTGATTAATAGACAAAGTTAGTAATTATTTCTCTGCTTTACATGAAAAGTCAGATGACTGTAGGCAGGGAACAAGGTATGGACCGATTAAGGGAATACGAATTTTCATGCAAAGCGATTTCCACTCCATCTCTTCCTCTGTCAAGGATCGTCCGACTTTTACTTTTATAAATCTTATTTTTTCCTAATAATTATGTATATATTTTTCCCCTTCTAATTAAATTTAATATATTATTTAAATTTTTTATATATTTAAAATCTTTAAATTTGCAATTTAATATTTTTATTAAATTATAATATATAATCTATATACTTTAATTTTAATTTTATTAATATTTTAAATCTCATTACCGTCCATCATTATTTTTAATTATATTATGCGCCTCTCTCCTTCCTTTTTCCAACTTTTAATTTAAATTAATTACTTATTTTCTTTATTTTTTCTCTACTATTTTTACCCTTAATTAATTCAATAAATAATTCTATTATATTATTTTTAATATTAAATAATGTTAGAAAATTTTTAATTCTCTTAAATAAATTTACAATTTATCACCTTTATCAGACATAACATTTTATTTACTTATTTATATATATACATATCTAATTAATTAATCAATTTATATATATTTTATACTTCTAAATTAACCAAATCCTTCTTTCTCTTAAATATATCCCACCTCTTCATTATTATTTAATTTTACTTTTTTCATATTATTATAAATATATAATATTTTCTTATCAATATTATCATTTTTAATTTATTAATTTAATTAAATTTTACTATGAATAAATGATTATTCTCTACTAACCACAAAGATATTGGAATCCTTTATTTTTTACTAGCTATCTGATCAGGCATAATTGGATCCGCAATAAGTATATTAATTCGACTAGAATTAGGGTCTTGTGGAAACCTTATTAATAATGATCAAGTCTACAACTCTATTATTATTAATCATGTTTTTATCATAATTTTCTTTATAGTAATACCCTTCATAATTGGAGGATTTGGAAACTTTCTTGTACCACTTATATTAGGCTCCCTAGACATAGCTTATCCCCGTATAAATAATATAAGATTTTGACTTCTACCTCCTTCTCTTACTCTTCTTATCTTAAGAAACTTTCTTTACTTAGGAACCGGGGCAGGATGAACCCTTTATCCCCCCCCCCCCTTACATCCAATATATTTCACAGAGGACCATCAATTGATTTAACTATTTTTTCTCTTCATATTGCAGGAATGTCTTCTATCCTAGGAGCAATCAACTTCATCTCTACTATCTTAAATATACACCAAAAAATTCTATCCCTAGATAAAATCCCCCTTCTAGTCTGATCAATTCTTATCACTGCAATTCTATTACTCCTCTCTTCCCGTACTTGCAGGAGCTATTACTATATTTCTCACAGATCGTAATCTAAATACCTCATTCTTTGACCAATCAGGTGAGGTGACCCTATCTTATTCCAACACTTATTTTGATTCTTTGGTCACCCAGAAGTATATATTCTAATTCTCCCAGGATTTAGATTAATTTCTCACATTATTATAAATGAAAGAGGAAAAAAAGAAACCTTTGGATCATTAGGAATAATCTATGCCATAATTACTATCGGATTTTTAGGATTTATTATATGAGCCCACCATATATTCACTATTGGGCTTGATGTAGATACACGAGCCTATTTTATTTCTGTTACTATAATCATTGCTATCCTAACTGGAATTAAAATTTTCAGTTGAATTTCTACACTTCATGGAATAAAAATCAATTACAATCCTACTCTTTGATGATCCATGGGATTTATTTTTTTATTCTCTATAGGAGGATTCACTGGAATTATACTATCAAATTCCTGTATCGACATCATCCTACATGATACTTATTACGTAGTTGCCCACTTTCACTATTATCCATAGGAGCAGTATTTTCTATTATCGCCGGATTCATCCATTGATTTCCATTAATTTTTGGATTTAGATTAAATAATTTCTACTTAAATATCCAATTTATTTCTATATTTATTGGAGTTAATCTAACTTTTTTTCCCCAACACTTTCAAGGTCTTAATGGAATACTCCGACGTTACTCAGACTATCCGGACTCCTTTTTATCTTGAAATATTATCTCCTCTATTGGATCACTAATCTCCATCCTAAGTTTATCAATCCTTTTATTCACTATTTGAGAAGCTATATCTAAAAAACGTATTATTATTATTAATATATTTTTCCTTAATTCATCTTTAAAGTGACTAAATAAATTCCCACCTCTTAACCATAGATTCTCCAAAATCCCCTCAATTTAATTTAATTTATCATCCTAATTTAACAAATTATTTATATTCCTATATAATATAATTTATTCCCCCTCCATAATTTTTTTATACTAAATTATTTATTACCCCTTTCCTTCCCATATATATATATGTATATATATATATTATTAATGAATAAAATTAATTTTAACTAATTTAAAAATTAATTATTATTTTAATATGGCAGACTCAAGTGCCTTGGATTTAAACTCCAATCATAAAGATTTTATCTAATCTTTTATTAAATATTAATACTTGATCTCTTTCTCTTCAAAACTCTAATTCCCCTACTACGATATAATAATTATTTTCCACGATTTTACAATAATTATTCTAACCTTCATTACAACATTAATTTTATTTATTATATTTAAATCACTATCAAACAAATTTATCAACTTTCATCAATTTATCAATCTTTCTACGTGTGTGTGTGTGTGTGTGTGTGTGTGTGTGTGTGTGTGTGTGTGTGTGTGTGTGTAAAGCGAGTTCTATCTAAGGGTAAGCAGTATTTGAAATACATGTATTATATTTCCTTAACAGCATGAGATACTGAGCATAATTTTAGATTATCGCAAAAGTATAACTACGATAATCTTACTGCGATTGACGTAATACATTCTGAGAATGATTGAATGTCCTTCTCCCATAGAATTTTTTTCTTATGAATGTCTACAACTTCAGAGCAGTATATAGATATAATGAAAATGGGAAGATAATAGTAAATCACTTATATATGCATATATATATATATATATATATATATATATATATATATATATATATATATATACGCAATCAGGCACACGCGTTCACGTCACAGTATATACAGTAGCGCAACTCTTCTGATTTTATGTTGGCCAAAATGGAATGCGTATGCATGAAATAAGTTAGTTATCCCGTCTCATTTCCTCCTTTTTTTATTGCTCCTCTCTCTCTCTCTCTCTCTCTCTCTCTCTGTCTGTCTCTCCAAAATGAGCGTTTCAATGTCCCATTTAAACATTTGTTTTTCAAACATACATAATTCAGAGTAAAAATTTAGATAGAAGTATTATGTGTATTGTTCATTTGAAATGTTGTATGAAAAACCTCGAGAGATTGGTCTAATTTTTGTGAAAAAGTGATAAAGTGAAGAAGTGAACAAAAATAACATAAAAAATCGAGCAAGAAAGATTTCTTTTTATTTATTGTATTTTAAACTTATTTTTTGGACATATAGGTATATAAATTTCTTTTATATCAGCTTTCTCGCAATATTTTCATAGATATATGATTACATAATATTTCTTTATACAAATATATTTTTAAGTCAATTTAATATTTTTTTATATTTTTTCTTTATTTTTCAATATATTTATAATTTATTTTTATTAATTTTCATAAAGTTAAATTAAATTATTTCATTGCAATATTAGGTTTATTCGTCTCGCATGTTCTAATATGCTTCAATATGTTCCTACAATAACATTTACTCACTTTAACGAATTCATTGCGATTACGATGCGAATAAATCTAGTGAGTTTTGCGAGGAATTTTGACAGAGTGAAAAAAGAATGAAAAGAGAAGGAAGTTTAGGTGGTAATCGTGGCAACGCTAGATAACTTACTTATTTCACGCAAACGCACTCCATTTTGGCCAAAACTAACATCAAAGGTGCCGACAGAGAGTTGCGCGTATATACTGTGCTCACGTATCGCATAGGATGAGATAAGTTATTAATTTTTTATTACAATTTTTGATTTTTATTACAATTTTTATTACATAAGCACGCATCGAGGCATAGATATATGAATCGTTGCTTACGAATACTTCTCAGTATACAGATTGTACAACGTTGCGGATTTTCAGTGACAGAGTGACTTTTAGATATAACCTACACTAATCTGACAAGGATTATGTCTAGGAATCACTCTATTGCCGTGAATCCATAATGTTGCACATTCTGTATATTATACTGGGGTTCGTCGGGAGACTCGATGACTTACGTATTGTGACGTAACATTTTTGTCCGACATTGTCGCGGATAAGTCAAATAGATCCTGAGTCCTCTCGGCTCATGAGAGCGAATTTGCGTGTGGGCGTTGACTTTCGCCACTCTAATTTATTTCTTTTTTTTGTTATTATCTTTTGCGAGAATCTTTAATTAACAATAACTAGCGCGAATCGGTGACTGTGTGTGAATTATAACTGTCGAACTGTCTCATCCGGTTGCTAATAGAGAAGAGGACCGCCAAATAAGACCATTCTCGAAGAAGCTCTGGAATACTCCCAGTGGCGAGGGTAGACAGATAGTATCTTTCATTTATTGTTTCTATCTGTGTCTGTTATTTGCATTCTTTTAGTGCCGACTCCATTTTACAGGAAGAATATAAGGATGTCGAAACTCTAGGGTGCAAGCCTCGTACGTGGAGAAGATGCATGAGATACGTGCTTCCAGGATAATGCAACTTCCTAATGGGACAGCTAGCTAAAATCGTCCAACTTGCGTTGTGACACGAGCGACTGGGACGTCATTCAAATCGAGGTCTCAAGATTTCCTATATTTAAGGAGCGAGAGGAAGATTGAAAGTTCAGCTATAAAAAAAGATTGTCGAAGGGACCGAGAAGGAGGAATTATCGGTGAGACAAGCGTCAAAGCATTGTAAAGCTGCCGATCCCCAACATCGCGAAATCGAGTGAATCGCACGTGCGGAATTCGAACCGAGAGGCTATGGCCCGTATAAGGAGCTACTGCTAATAATTAATCTTTTGGATGCCGTGTGCCGTTCATTCGAATCGCCTAGATTACCGTTGTATTTTCGTATAATACTCGCCGCCCTCTTTCCACAACTTTGTCGCCGTGTTTCATTTTGCGTGTAATTGTAAGTTAGAGCGCCATCTTGTATAGTTTACGCAGCAGTTTTGAGTCGTGACCTTTCCTATTTCTGCGTTGACAAGTTCCACTCGAGTTCGCGGATAATTCCGCATAAAATTGAAAAAAATCATTTGTACGACGTTTTGCAGAAAAATCTCGATTCACTATAGTATTTGTTCGATTGGCGAATTTGTAGTGACTGTCGTGATAATAGCATGTCCGCGTGCTTTCTGTTATTTTGTGTTATGCGATTCAATGGTTTCCGATTCTAGTGAGCTCATACTACAACCAAAATGATTAATTGTGATTATCATGCATGGCGTACTTGATGTGATCCTTTGTCGAACTGCTAAGATATACGTTTGTTATTTTTTTATTATTAAATGAAATAATTCTTATTTTATCTCTCTCTCTCTCTCTCTCTCTCTCTCTCTCGCCTTCTGATTTATTCCCGAACAACTCACCATCTCTGCCCATCGGAGCTGAGTGCCCGGCTACTATTCGTCGCAATTGAGAAGTGTCGAGAATAATTATTGAAATTAAGAAAAGAAAAAAAGAGTGCCACGCTCACTCGTGCCTGGCGCCCAACTCGAATGAAAGAAGTTCCGTGACAATTTAGTGCATGGCTATCGACTTTGAATATCGAGATAAGACCACTGGCTGTCGAATAACGTTAATAGTAAAACGCGACGAAGTTGTGCCGTCAGTTGAAACTATGGTCACAGTATATCTGTAATTACCTCGGTGAGTACTTTTCGACGATATATTACTTGCTGGAATCAGCGTTTAGCAATTGATAAATTTTTCTTGTTAAACAATTCGTCACACGATAAATTCGGTACACTAGTCACTCGTTATGAGGTTATTTTCGATAAAGCAAGAATTCACATCGCATGAGAAACTTGTGACAGAGAAAATGTTCTCTTTGCATTTGCTTCGACGATGTAACAAACAAATGGGAGAAGACCGGAAAAGGAATTGCGTATGCAGATGGTGTAAGTATACGTTGTTTCCATATCTGACATCAAATCTGAGATTATACGCACGCGATATTTTGTATTGAATCAAATTTGAGATTATACGCGAGCGAAAGAAAACGGAATGATACTGTGAGATATTATTGCGTTAATCTCCGTTTGTCAGAGTCATTTTTGAGATGATCACAGTACAATCAGGAAAATAGGATGATACGCAAAACGTCATGTATTGTTAGGATTAAATATGTATTTCAATACATTTTTATATTTTGTATTTCATATTGAAATACTTTTTTTTAGAAGTATTTTGTATTTTGCATTTAAATATAATATTTTATTTTAATATTTTGTATTTTAAATTTGTAAATATTAAATACATTTAAATTATATAACAATATTTTGATGAAAGTTAAAATTGTATCATTGTTGACTCAATCTAAAATGTATTCCATTTCATGCATAATATGCATAACATGCAACTTGTAATTTCGTTTGGTTCGTTTCGTTTTTTGGGAGGCTTAGAACACCAGTTCTGCCTTAACATTTGTGTATATTTTATAATTTCTTAATGTACAATAAATTACATATATATATATATATATATATATATATATATATATATATATATGCGTGTGTGTGTGTATGTGTGTGTGTGTGTGTGTATGTGTGCGCGCGTGTGTGTGCGCGCGTGTGTGTGTGTGTGCGCGCGTGTGTGTGCGCGCGCGCGCGCGCGTGTGTGTGTGTGTGTGTGTGTGTGTAATACATCATTTTATCCTTGTTTACATTTAATGAACAACAAGAATAAATGATGCATCTCATGCATGAAACGGAACATAACATTGAACAAACTACAGCGTTGTGTCTTAGCATTTTTTTATTAAGGCTCATTTCTACCAATATAGTTTAATTTTAATCCTGTTTTAACTAACTCTTCATTTTTTCTAATTCTGAGAATTAGAAAAAGATAAAGAGTGAGTTGAACTGAGAGTAAAGTTAATCTACATTGGTAGAAACGAGGCTCTTTTTCGCCAACCTCGGTTAAATTAATCAACGGTTACAAGGTTGCCAATATGAGAACTATAAACAGTTAATTATACGTGGTCTCTTTTCTCCCATCAATTGACGCCGCGCTTAGCTAATCGAGCGCCAATTGACAAAAGTGAAGAAGTATTCTCGATGAGAGCCTATCTGCCATCGCAACGAGTTACTTGAGTATCTTCAAGTATTTGAAATACTGCATTTAAAATACGTATTTAAATACATTTTTGTATTTTGAATTTTGTATTTAAATACAATTTTTTGAGTATTTTGCTCATCCCTAGTTCCACTTCACTTTCTCTTCTACCAAAGGGTGTCCGATTTTTCACGCAAGTTCCACTCACAGACTTCTATATATATATTATATATATATATATATATATATATACTAGACTGCTAATTTGTTTGAAAAAGTGCATTTTTTACTTCATTTTTATTTATTTGATTGGCATTAGTTATTTGTCTGTCATTAGTACGAATTGGTAATTAATCGTTAAGTTGGAAATTTTGATGTTACAAGGCTTCTATCAAAAAAACAGATCTTGATATCAAGATATATCTTTGAACAAATTCTATTCTTGGAAACTCTTTAACAATTTATTTATCTTCAGAAGTTCTTGTCGTAACAATGTAATTTCTATAGAAATAAATTCAATTTTTATTTTTGGAACTATTATAATTAAAGATATTTATCATTGTATAAAAAAAATTTTAATTTACTTATATGACACAATATATATTATACAGTTTCACAAATTTTAAATAGCGTGACATATTTACCAAACATGCATTATGGATACATTAATGAAAACTACTTTGTACTTATGCATTTACGTGTTTTCAAATCTGTTGGAACGACATTGATACTTTCTTTCGTTCAAAGCATATATTTTCAAGGAAACAATATATCTAAATTGTAAGCGTGTAAATCTATATAATTGTAAAATTTATGTATGCGTCCGCTAATTTTAATTTCAATTAGTACGCGATTTTGTCGTTAAACGTTCTTCAGTAACAATTTTAATTTCATAGAATTTATTTATCGGACATTGAAAATGATCTAGTGTAAGATCGAAACGTCTGTTATGTTATTAAAAAATAGCAACTAATAACCCGGTATTGCTCTTAGCCCATTGTCTATTACATATTTGAAGTTATTATTACTATTATTTTAGTCGAAGCAGTTGCGAAATCGCTTTCATTATCGAGTTTGTGAAACGGCTAGTGACCCAGAAACACAATGTTTTTGTAACAGCGTGAATCTGATAGCCCAAGGAGATAATTATACCTTAGCTATGATCCAAATCTCACCTCACCTCGCGAATAAACTCAAAGAACGACCTGAATTGGACGCCGACACCATTGATGTTAGTTTAGATCCCTCCAACGTGATAATATTGTGTGTCGAAGCGCAATAGTATATTTGCAAAGGAATGGTCGACTTTAGAAATACAGAAGCTTATTTCGCCTGCTTGTTCCTTTTGTCGCTTATTCACATGCTTTCCTCTCTTCAACGCAGTCGATCGCAGCTTAAGATGCACGGTTTTTTAATTTCTTTTTTACTAACATTTTCCATCTCCTCCTTCTTTTCTTCTTCTTCTTTTTAACGACGATAGTTCTTAGACGATAATTCTTAGACGATTTCTAAGTTCCGTTTAGATTGATCGACCACTAGTTAACTATTCTCAAACGGTTAACTATTCCCGACTACGGGGACGGCGACGACTTTGTGACACGTCGCGTCGAAAAAAAATTGTGCCTTTTATTAAAAGAAATCAAGAAAGTCCATGAAAAAGTTTTCGCGACATCAATTCGCTTGCAGATTTTGCTTTCTCGGAATCTCACCAAGGTCGTGAAGATGAAATGTCTTCAGAAAGCTATGCTTAGAAGCATAAAATTGATAATCATATACGTTTTCTTATCAAATTACAATAAAAGATATTTTAGAGAGGATATTATATACAAAGTGTTTGATAAATAACGAAAAAAAGCGTAGATATAGAGCCAACCAAATTCATCGAAAACCAAATTAGTCGAAAAGTGCTCTACCATTTTGTTATTTTCGCAATAATTAACAAGATATTAATTACTAAAATCGAATATTGGTTTTCAATAATTTTTTATAAGTACTGTTTTATAAGTACTCAATTTTACAGAAAAATATAATAGTAATAGGCAAAGATTATTTATTTCCTTCTCATAGAGCTTTAAAATTTTTTTCAGAATTTTTCATCAACCTTTTATTACTGCATTTTCTTAAAGTCTTTCTTATATATATAGAATAGACCATTTTAATCAATACACGCGAATCTCTCGAAAAAGAGAAATTTTTTCAAAAAATGTTCACACAAAAGTTTTATGGTTTCAAAGAGAAATAAAGGTGACCTTGGTTTATTTTGAAAAAAAGTCCTTAAGGTCAGGCCCATGTTACATAAAATTTTTTTTACAGAACCTTCCATTTTTTATTGTGAATTCTTATTATTATGGTTTATTTCAAGAACTTTCCAAAACGCTATAATAAAGTATATTTTAGAAATTCAAAACAAAGCTAATGAAAGTCTAACGCTGATATAAGAACAAAGAGTTCGGAGATGAAAATAATACTCAGGTGTTGACGGTTATCTTTACTTATTATATCGAATATTATTTCGGCTCACTTTGGAGTTATCTTCAGCGAAAAAGTAGAAATATAATATATCATTGAAAGTCACTCGCAGATTGACAGAAATATAATAATCAATATGCTATATAAATTATTACAATTTTACTGTTAGTTCAATAATTATAAAATCAGTAATAAATGTGTGACTCACCTCAACGGGAAACAAAGAAGTTCGCAAACATTGATTCACACATAAAATATAAATAGCAAGTCATTCCTCAGATTAATATCGTGTCAGTTCCTCTTGACGTGTCGTTTGAAATTGAAGTGTCGTTACAAAGTGATAAGGGGACTTTTGAACAAACAATGACAATAAATAATAATAAGAGAGTCAACTTATAACCAATTCAAATCTTAATCATGTCTAATGTTTTAACATGTCTAATAAAGAAGCATACGAGTACAAACAATCCGTGTCTATTTTTAAGTGAAGTCCATTCTTCTGCATGTATATATATATGAACCATTTCTGAATTTAAACGTTTATTGAGAAATCTTTCTTTATCAAGAATTTGGACATTCTTCCAATCAAATTCATGATTAAAACTAAGTCAATGGTCTGTGATCACTGATTGGTTTTTATTACTGATGTAGATATGATTGCGATGCTCAGATTCTCATGGATAATTTTTGATCTGTTTAATCAACATATGACACATCGCAATCTTTACAAGGGATTTTATGAACAACATTTTTATTGAAGAATTTTGGGAGTGTCCTTCTGTATTTTAATGAATTTATTAAGCTTATTCAAACTGAAGAAGTTTACGTTACTGTTCTTAATAATAGTAAAGAATTTCTCATACATCGATGGAACATACAATAGAACGAACCATGGTAGACGTTTTTCATTAATAGTATCGTAATAACATTAGTTCCTTCTGGTAACAGTGTTGAAGTAATGATGGAATTCTTCAAAAATATAGAAAGTAATTTGAAGAAAATTAAACCACATGAAATTTTGAGAGTTAGAAATTACTCTAATTTTAAAAAACTTTCTATCAAGCTACATTAAGAATAATAATATCTCAAAAAAGTTAAAAGATTTGATCAATTACACAGCTCAATTTATGAAAAAGAATCGTAACATCATTTTCACTAAAGCTGATAAAGGCAATATCACCGTGGCCTTGAACAAGGTAAAATATATTTCAGAAATCATGCTAAGTGACACAGAGACTTATATTAGCCATATCAATAGCAGTAACAAGAACGAATCAGTGATCATAGTCACATCGACTTAGTTTTAATCATAAATTTGATTGGGAGAATGTCCAAATTCTTGATAAAGAAAGATTTCTCAATAAACGTTTAAATTCAGAAATGCTTCATATATACATACAGAAGAATGGACTTCACTTAAAAACAGACACAGATTGCTTGCACTCGTATGCTTCCTTATTAGACACGTGAAAACAATAATTAAGATTTGAATTGGTTATAAGTTAATTCTTTTATTATTATTTATTATCATTACTTATTTCGAAGTCCCCTTATCACTTTGTAACGCGTTCAATTTCAAACGACACGTCAAGATGATACAATATTAAGCTGAGGAACGACTTGCTTTAATTTATTTCTTATGAAAATTGTGAATCAATATTTGTAAACTTCTTTGTTTCTCGTTGAGATGAGTCACACGTTTATTACTAATTTTATAATTATTGAACTAACAGTAAAATTGTAATAATTTATATAGCATATTGATTTCTGTCAATCTGCGAGTGACTTACTTTCAACTATTATATTTCTACTTTTTCGCTGAAGATAACTCCAAAGTGAACCGAAACGTTCGATACAATAAATGAAAATAACCGCCAACACCTGAGTATTATCTTCATCTCCTAATTCTTCGCTCTTACATCAATGTTAAACTCTCTCATAGCCTTGTTTTGAATTTCTAATTATTGTTTTTAAGATTAAGAGTCCTTGTTTGTATATTTATATATTTATTTATATATTTATGTAATTGTTTAAAGCATATTTTCATTAATTACATTATGAGGTTCAAAAGTTACTGTATTGCCGGTATTTGCATTATCCATTTGCATTATCCAGTACGTTACATAGAGAGAGAGAAGGAGAGAATGGGAGGGAGAGAAAAAGGGAGGGAGAAAGAGGGGGAGAGAGGGAGGGAGAGGACAGAGAGAGAGAGGAGGAAGAGCGTGAAGGGGGGAGGGAGGAGGGTGGTAGGTGGGATGGGAGGGAGAGGGAGAATGCTAATATGTCAAGATCATGATTTTGAGTAATATTTAATTTTAGTCACCAATCGGACATCTTGGATATTGCAAATGTCGATAGTACTGTAACTTTCGAACCTTTTATTATAGTATTTGCAATAAAAAATGAAGGATTCCATTTAAAAAATTTCATGTAACATGGATCCTTTAAGGACTTCTTATCAAGGTGAACTAAGGTTATCATCCTTTTTCCCCCTTAAAACTATAAAACTTTTGTTTTGAAACATTTTTTGGGAAAATTTGTCCTTTTCAAGATATTCGCGTGTATTGATTAAAATGGTCTACCCTGTATATTAGCAATTATTTTTACCAACATAAGAAAATGTGATACAAAAAAATTCTAAAAACATTCTCCGAATCTTATGAGAAGAAAATAAATTTTTGTCCCTTGCTATTTTTGTATAAAGTTGATAGTACTCGAGTAAAAAATTATTGAAAACCAATATTCGATTTTTAGTAATAAATATCTTGTTAACTATTATAAAATGGTACAGTACTTTTTGACTCAGTTTAGTCTGCTCTACCCCTATACGAGAATTTTATCGTTACTTATCAAACACTCTATGCATTTAATATTTATTAATGTATACAGGGTCCTTTAATTAATTATTAACACAGAACTCGTGAGCAGATAGAACTAACTAAACTGAATCGAAAAGTTCTCGTAATAGTTTATCCAAAGAGAAAAATGTCTAAAATCAACGCAGAAATTTTAAGATATCTTTAAGGATTTTTTAAGTGATACTATTAAGATCTTTCATAAAGAACTCTGACAAATATTTTATATGCGATTTTACGAGGTTATTTAGCAATTTTTAGAAATTAATATCTCGTTAATTATTGCGAAAATGATGCAGGATTTTTCAAATTAGATAATTTGCTCCTGCACATGAGCATTGTGTCAATAATTA
The DNA here is from genome assembly GCF_024713525.1 of Acromyrmex echinatior. NCBI lineage: Eukaryota > Metazoa > Arthropoda > Insecta > Hymenoptera > Formicidae > Acromyrmex > Acromyrmex echinatior. The sequence goes on from NC_141863.1 coordinate 10,792,852, forward strand.
ATGTAAACTTTGCGTACGATGAATTGAAGGAATTCTAATATTCATGTAACATTATCATGATGATATCCCAGATAGTAGATTATAGTCATTTTGCATTATTGATCTATTTAATGTGATCTATTTAAGATGTAATAATGAGTGTAAATTTGGTAAAATATTGTTTTAACAATTAATAACATTTATTTGTGCCGTATTTACAACGTCATACTTATTGACGTCAGATAAATGGCTAATTGATAACGTATTGATAACATTATTAGTGATCAATTAATAACTCTTTCATTCATGCTGTTAATAATACGAAAATATTTTCGAAGTTGGTTAATATGATGTTATGTGGCTATGACAAATTTATATCTATATCTATATCTATACAAATTTATATCTATACTTTTAAATGATGTGATCATTTAACGTTAGTTGTCCGTACGAAAAAGATCTCATATATGTATCTCTGATTCGACATTATTACATGCAATTCTAATAATCTACAATCTTACAATCTTACAATCTTACAATCTCTTCCGACTATAATTGGCATTACATGCATCCATATTATTGTTTGATTTGGCTGAATATAATTTTAATTTTAACTTTACCCATTTTCGCTACGGATCGATGAATTAGTATCTACTTCATTTAACGTGTAGTATATATGACTACCCCCTCCCCCCCCTCTACTGACGTCAAAAATTAAAAGATCTTTGACATCAAAGTTATAATTTTTGTGAGATGAGATCCTTAAATCTGTTTTTTATATATTAGGTTTTTAATGCGTAACTAATTTTTGTTGAAGAGGATTAAATAAAGTCCGAAACGTCCATTTGTATCATAGAACGAATATTAAGAATAAATTTTACCCATTGTCATCTTGCTAGCTCGTTTGAATTTTGTTGACATCTATATTTTTGTGATTTGTTATCGCTTTGCAACTATATAAGCGTACGTTATAACATTTAACTTTTGAATATTTTATAATTATATATTTGTCAACTAGTCACACTATCAATCGCCCAGTATGACTCCGGAAGGCAAAACTACATATATTTTCTTGCTCAACATTATCGACATCGTTGATCTTGGGTAACGCTGAGAGCAGGAAAATACATGTAGTAACCATGACAATGTATTTAAAATATAGAAAGAAAAAATTGACTGAATATGCCATATTTTATCATCTAATTTACTGCAACAGCTAATCATTTCTTTCAGTATACCTAGCACTTCATCTTTTATTATTTTTGGTAATATATTCAACATATCATCTTAATTCATTGCCGAATTCTTATGAAAGATTGACAAAAACGAATAAACTGAAAAGCATTTAGTTATTATCGACTTCAGTCACACGCGCGCACACACGCGCACACACACAGCCACACACACAGCCACACACAGCCACACACACGCACGTACGCGCGCATACACGCACGGGATGACCTGCCACGTGTATGTCGTTGATCCTGTGTAATGCTGAGAATAGGAAAATATATATGGTTTCAACATTTTACCTTCCGGAGTCATACTATGAACTTTCAGATTGATACAGTGTGGCTTTAAAAAAATGAATAATTAGAATTATGCTCGTAAAAATGAAATTATAATTGTAATTATATTTGTTATAATTATCATTATATATATTATAATAATTATTGTATTTCAAAACATAAATCAATCTAGAACTCCTTACTATTCAAAAAAAATTTGGTGATAACAGGGCAATAAGAGTCGGGCGCGGGCAATAAGTAGTCTTTGTGCAAATAATATACAGATATAACACAAAACTCTTTATTACAATAACGCGCTTACATGTTTCGGCTCATTTTTGAGCCCTCTTGAGAGATATAAATCACCTTTATAGATAGAATGCATATGTAATAACTATCTTGTCATAGTGAGCTCCCTCCACTACACAAAAAAAAATTCTATATCAGAATTAAACTCAGATGAATATTAAAAAAAAAGACAAGAATAATTTTCAGAATATGTCAGAGAAATTTGGAAAACTTTAATAAATTTAATTCACAATGAAAGTAAGGAAGCTCATCATGAACATAAAACACCATATCGCAAACAATAAAAAACAATTATCTGATCAAACTAGTTTTTGATTTGGTGACCAGTCAGTGTCAGATTAAGTATAAAAGTACTACTTTTTAAAATTTTATTATAATTAAAATTCTTTAATTTTAAACTTTAAAGATAACTCGTTAAATTTAAAAGGCAAAAAAGAAATCAGAAAATGACCGATAGTTAAGATAGAAAGATTTCGTTACTATGCAAGGACGACACTGACTGAATAAAACCAAAACAAATCGACATTTATAGCCTATCAATAATCGGAAAGAAGGTCTTGGAAAGCCCCTCCATGTCTGTCTGTAAATTGAGCTCATGCATGGTGTTTTCTAATGTATAACATTTCCGAGACCAATCTTTTTTTATACTGAAGTTCTTCATTCAAAATTGCAATGTTCTCCCAGTCGAACTCATGGTTCTCTTGCAATCGGTGATCAGTTATGACCGAACAAATAGACGTATTCCATCGGATGGTGGTTCTTATGCTCCATGATTCTGGATTTCAACTGTCTGCTCGTCTGTCCCATATAACTCGCATCGCAGTTCTTACAAGAAATTTTATACACAACATTCGACTTCACATCATGTGGCAATGTACCTTAATGAATTCTTGCAATTTATTATAATTATAAAACGATTTTAATATGATCGCTATTTAATCTAAACTTTTTTAATATTAGGAATATGAGGAACAGTAAACTATAAAAGTGCAATTTTTATCTTTATTTTTTATGTTACTAGACCTTATAATGTTCTTCAGACGATTATTAATATTATCAAAAATGGAATTCAATGGAATAGTCATTCTAGAGTATTTTAATTATGAGACAACAATTATCAAAATGAAATTTGGGATTCGAAAACAAAATTACTCTATTAACTAATTAGTACCTCTCTTTTGAGAAATCGGGCGACAAAAAATTCAAATATCTGCCCGAAAATGTTGATTTGGGATACCAATCAAACTCAATTATATTATTATTTCTAATTAAGGTAACATTTAAAAAATTCAATCTATCCCGACCAATTCAGTTACCTCTGGTAAACTGAAGCCTTGGATGTTGAAAATTGAAATGTCAACAATGGGATTGACCGAAGAAGCAAGTGTCGCCATGATTATATCGTCGACATATCTATAATAAAAGGGAAACTGAATCAATGTTAAGACTTCACTTTCCAACTTTCACATGACTAAGTCTGCAACGATGGGAGACAATGGAGAGCCCATAGAATATGCCATAATTCTGCTTATATATAACGTTATCAAAAATAAACAAAGTAGAATTTAAAACAAATGGAACCGCTTTAATAAATTCCTCCTTAAGTAAGCAACAATCTTTGGAAATAAATTGCCAACAATTGTTAATTCCATAGCGTAATCAATAGGGACATTAGGAAAGAGCCTAGTTATGCCTAATGAAATTAAATAAAATTAATAACTTACAATTTCCCTATGACTCTCCAAATAATAAAAATCCTGAGAAAACGGGCAGATGAAGATATAACGCAGCTGTAGGAGCATGATCAGAAAATAATATTAATCAGTGCAGATCTTGATAGCGTGTATTTCCATAAAAACGAACGTCTCAACTATTTTTAGAGTCATCATCAGCATTAATACAGTTCTTAGAACATATGACATCATTTATTATGCATCAATAGCAGCTACTATAGAATTGAAAAATCCAAAATGAGGTATATGAATTTCATTGCAATTATACACAATTCATTTCTGGAACGAAAAGGTACAAAATTAATGGTGAATTTATAGACATTAATGACAATGTGTGGCTTATCATTTGATGTTGAGAAATGTGATTATAAGCACAAAAATAAATGATAATAAGAAAAAAGTCCAAGAATTCGTGCAATATCAAAACAATACAATTATAAAACAAATATAGACCAGTCGCTTTAGCATTTAAAAAGGAAATAATTGCTAACAGGCTGTTTATTGATTTAAATGCTTTATTTAGACGTAAATATTATAAGTTTCATTTTGTGGCCACTACTTCAGAGCGGAAGATAGTAATATAAGCTGAAAATGATACTATTTTCACTTTTTATGCTACATCTACGAAACTATGCAGAAATTAGTAAAAGTCGTTCAATATTTTTTTTCCCTATTTTCATACGAATAATTTGAGACCAAGCGGAGCTTTGTGTGACAAATAATTTCGGAAATATATGGTTCAAAGTTTCAGTAAAAAAGGTGAAAAATCGCTTGAAAATGCCCATTTTTTATATTTTGCCTTCACAAACGTCTCGAACGAGGAAAGTGCATAGAACATTGTTTGAAGTAGACTTTATGAGGAAAAAAATGCAAGTATAAAGAGTTCTCTGCGATTAACAGAACCGGAGATATGAAGTTGTAAAGTTGGGTCTAAAAGCGGTTTTTCAAAATTGGTTTTTCAAAGAGGCGGTATTTTCAAAATTGTAAGAAGAAGGAGATGTTGAGCACTTATTTAGTACAAGAAAAAATTTCTGTGCAAGCAGCAATTTATAAGCTAAAAAGTGGTCTAAGAAAATATCTTCGCAATTATTTGTCGCACAGAGTTCCGTTTAGTCTCAAATTATTCGTACGAAAATATGGGAAAAAAAATATTGAACGACTTTTACTAATTTCTGCATAGTTTCGTAGATATAGCATAAAAAGTGAAAAATCGTACTTTCAGCTTATATTATTATCTTCCGCTCTGAAGTCGTAGACGCAAAATGAAATTTATAATATTTGCTTAAATAAAGCATTTAAATTAATAAACAGCCTGTTAGAAATTATTTCTTTTTTAGCTCAATTTTTTATCTCTGGTAACTGGCCTAATATATAATAAGTCAGAGTATAAAAGTAATACTAGTTAGTCAAGGCACGGCAGAATTAAGACTGAACGATATTATTTAAAGTGTGTCGCAGATAAATATGTATGTCATTGTTTACAAAAATAAAGTTGTTAAAATAATAAATAATTTATAATCTATTTAGAATCGAAATATAAGCGTGATGTAAAAATTCTGTGTCAGACTGAAGGTTAAGACTATTATTTTGCATTTGTATATGTAACATCTCAGATACCAATCTTCTTCCTAAATAACATTCACGGTCTAAAATTTTAATGTTCTCTCAATCGAAATCATAATTAAATGAAAGTTTGTGATCCGTAATGACCGATCTAGTGTCAGAGGAACTGCTAATGTGTCGTCGATGTTCCTGGATTCTCGTTTTTAATTTCCTGCCGGTTTATCGTACGTATGTCGCGTTGTAATCTTTATATTCTATTTTATATATTACATTCTTATTAGATACTTTCGGGAAAATATCTTTGAACTTTCACAAAACTTTCAAGTTTATTTAGACTGAAAAATGCTTTATGTTTAAATGATACTCCTGAATTTATCCGAGACCGAATTCAATGTAAGGTAATATGAACCAAGAAAAACGTTCTTATTCTGGTGACGAATTAGTCGAATTGTTTAGTGCTTTGGATTGTTTGATTTGGATGAAATAGTGTTTTTAATCTTGAGTTAATCATTTCAAAAATAAAATCAGGAGAGTAATCATTCTCCAGTAAAGTGTTTATTATAAATTTAAGGTTTTTGTCATGATATCTGAGGTGTGACAATAACAAACATCTGTCAACCATTCCCATAACTGTTCCTCTTTTATGAGATAGACGATGTGCCAATAGAAAATTGATACCTGCCCGAAAAAGTGGACTATGGTACCAATCAAACTCCAAATATCCATTGTTAATAATGATGGTAACATCCAAAAAATTGACCAAATCACCTTCAAATTCAGATGTGAATTGGATTCTAGGATGCAAGGAATCAAATATGTCTTTAATTTCATCTACCTTTTCTGATGGTACCATCGTTATAATGTCGTCCAAATATCTGAAGTAAAATAGTAAAGTAATGTCTATATCTTTTAATGTTGAAGTTTCTATGTCTTGTAAAACTAAGTCTACTAAGATTGGAGAAAGGGGAAATCCCATAACCAAACTTTTGTTTGTAAAAACAGTTGTCAAATTGGAAGTAAGTCGAATCCAAAACCAAGTTTAAAGCTTTCAAGTATTCATCTTTTGTAATGCTACACTTATTTTCTAAATATGACCATCTATTTGACACATTTTCCACTGCCATGTCCAGAGGAACATTCGTAAAAAGTGAATTTATATCTAATGAGATTAACGAAAAATTAGAAGGAGTGTGGATGTTGTCAAGTTTTTTAACTAATTGAAAACTGTCATCAATATTATTAAAAAGGTTGCTCATAAGTTGGAAGAAAAAGAATTTTATTCTTGAGGTGATATATAAAAGTTGAACAAGAGTGACGGAATTTTATCGAGAGTATATGCACTTCCTAAAGTACATAAGAGTGCCCTCTCAAAATTATAATTTCCTCGATTGACAGTCCACTATATAACTTAGCAAGTTTTTTACACGATATCATTTCCAATAATATACCTAAACCTTTTTAGCAGTGCTCTATTAAACATAATAAAGGCCTTACATGAAGTCTCCTCCGATCTCATCCCGCTAATAGAGCACTGCTTAACAACTATTTACTTCTCCTATAACAACCAATTTTATGAACAAATTTTAGGAGCGGCAATGGGCTCTCCTATTTCTCCTGTAATCGCCAACATCTTCATGGAGCATTTTGAGAAAGAGGCTCTCAGAAAAGCACTCAAAAACCAGAAGTTTGATTCCGTTATGTAGACTATACATTCGTGATATGACACGGCAGAGCCGAACTCCGTAAATTCCTTATTTTCCTCAACAATCAACATCCAAATATCCACTTCACTATAGACATAGAGGAAAACGGAAAATTCCCCTTCCTAGATGTTCTTGTCTCTAAAAAAGCTGACGGTACCTTAGAGAGGCCATCAAGTGTATAGAAAACCAACACACAGATAGATACCTACATGCTGAGTCGCATCACTACCCAGTACCAAAACAGTCTGCAATCAATTAATTTGTACATAGAGCTTTCATCATCTCTGACAAAGAACATCTATAGACAGAACTCAATCACTTAAAATTAGCCTTACAGAAAAACGGACACAATCAATAAATATGTAAACAAGAAAACACAATCTCTGACACACAATCAGACGAAAGGATCCTATCCATTCTCCTATATGTCAAAGGAACAACAGATCGAATTGGCAGGATATTAAACAAACACAATATCCGAATTATTTTTAAACTATCTTTAAACCATCCAAAAAGATAAGACAAATCCTAAGAAATCATAAAGATCAAAGACCTCCATTCACCTCCACAGGAGCATACAAAATATCTTGTTCCTGCGGGCAAGTATACATTGGAGAAATTGAGAGAATCAACTCACGGATAAAAGAACACCAACGTGATGTCAGACTAAAACACGTTACACAATCAGCATTATCAGAACCCAATTTCAAAACAGGATATCAAATATTTTTGCCAAAATGACTACAATAGCCAACATTACATCATACTTTCCAAGAAAGTATGAGAAGCCATAGAAATACAAAAACTAACAATCTAAATAGAGATAATGGCTACAATATAAATGAAATACAGAAAATCATTCTCCCGGTTATTGAAGACTGATCGATTTCCCTCACCTCTCTCTCCCACAATTCTTTTCTTTCCCCCCACTTCAACAAGTAGCATAAAAAGGAACGATCCGAAGGAACAGCTCAGTATTAGGCTGCTCCTCGCCCTGATGAAGTGGACTGCAAGATTCATGAAACGTTAGCATTCCAAGAATGGATCTGGACATGGAGGAAGTTCGCGAAACGCATAATCTTTAGATAAATATAATTCCATTTTAAATGTAAAATGGAAATAGTTTTCCAATAATAATTTAAAAAATAGAAAATGCAAAATACCATTTCCATTTTAAATACATATTTAAAATGAAACTATTTCAGATATTACCAATCCTGTAGTTAAACCCTTCTCGTTCAAGTTATGAACACACAACTAAAACGATTACTTTTTTATCTTTTCTATAATCTATAGTAACTATAAAGTAGAACTCGAAAAAAGAATCGAATAACGTAAAATTCAAGTAATAAAAAGTTTTACACAAAAATTGGAGAATTTTTGGGGAAAAAGGTAGAAATAATGGATTTTATATAAGAAGCACTATCAAGATCAGGTCAAGATCGACATAAATTTTCTAAACGGGAACCCCTATTTTTTTATTGTATGTTCTTGTAGCAGAAGTCAAGACGTTTTTAAAACATTATAGTAAAGTATTTTTTCATTAAGTGCATCTTGATTCAAAATTACAGTACCGCCGGTATTATCGTAGGTATCCGACCGACGATTAAAACCTACCGAATGTTATTCAGAATTATGTCTGTCAAAGTTAAAACCATCGACAGGTGTTCTTCTTGTTTTTATTTTTAATTTAATATCTGCATGAAGCAATTAAAATATTTAAAATGCCTCACTTTGTATACAGAGTGATTTTAACATATTTTGTCACCCATTATGAGCAGGTAGAGTGAATCAAACTGACAATGAGTCGAAAAGTCCTCTACTATTTTGCAATTTTTGCAATAGTTAACAAGATATTAATTACTAAAAATTATCAAACATTAATCTTGAAGAATTTTTTCAGAATTTTTTCAAAATTTTTTAATACCGTATTTTCTCATATTGGTAAAAATAAGAAAATGCAATACTAAAAAGTTGATAAAAAATTCTGAAAAAATTCTCAGAACTTTATGAGAAGAAAATTAATAATTTTTGTCTCTTGCAATTTTTTTATAAAATTGATAGTATTTGAATAAAAAATTATTCAAGACCAATATTTGGCAATATTTAATAATTAATATCTTGTTAACTATTGCGAAAATTGCAAAATAGTAGAAGATTTTTCAACTCAGTTCGATTCACTCTACCTGCTCATGATGGCTGACGAAATATGTTAAAATCACTCTGTATATGTACATATACACAGTGCGACAAATATGCGATAAATATTCCCGGACAGGGCCTGAAAATCATAATTGAAACAACAAATATGCATATTTTTTGGTTTTATTATTCAAAATATTCTCCTCTGGCTTTAATACACTTGTTACAGCGATTCAATAGTGATTCAAATGCATGTTCTAGCTCAGTTTGCGGAATTGCCTCTAGTGCCTGTGTAGAAGCTGATTGGATGGTCGGAATGTCATCAAAAAAGCGTCCTTTCAATTTCAATTTCAATTTTGGGAATAATGAGAAGTCGCAGGGGGCCAAATCAGGTGAATACGGTGGATGGTTTAATACAGAGACACGATTTCGAGCCAAACATTGACGGACAATCAATGAAGTGTGACTCGGTGCATTATCAACAAAGACCATGCAACAAAGACCAATCTTCTGGATCACGATATTCGGGGCGAATATGATGAATTCTGCCCATCAATCGCTTTAAAACTTCGAGATAATATGCACCAGTAATTGTTTGGCCAGTTGGAACAAACTCTTTGTGGATAATACCTTTGCTATCAAAGAATGTGATGAGCATTGTCTTGATTTTTGATGGAACTTTTCGTACTTTTTTTGCTTGTGGTGAATTTTTTTGTCTTCCATTACGCACTTTGACGCTTAGTTTCTGGATCATATTGAAAGCACCATTTCATCACCCGTAACAATTGATTTTAGGAAGTTTGGATTATTTTCTGCGGCTACAACGATGTCTCTGGAATAATTGATTCTCGCTGATTTTTGATCGCTTCTTAATGTGTGTGGAACAAACTTCGCACAAACCTTCGTTTTACCCAAATCTTCATGTAATATGGTTCGAATCGTTTCTCTACTGATATTTAAAGCCTCCTCCATCATTTTTAATGATGCATTGCGATCGTTTGCAACAAAATCACGTACTTTTTCGATCATTTCGGGTGTTCGAACCAAAATTGGTCGTCATGATTTTTTGTCATCTTCAAGGGTCTCTCTGCCTTCCAAAAACGCTTATGCCACTCAAAAACAGCTGTACGACCTAGACATTGACTGCCATAAACTTGTTGCATCGATCGGAATGCTTCTGATGCACTTTTACCAAGTTTTGCGTTAAATTTAATCACTGCTCTTTGTTCCATATTAAAATTTCTACCTCGACCAAAATCTTGTTTAACATGAACTGTCATATCTTCGTTATATTTCAACCAAAATGAATGAAACTTTGACAGATGATAGCAAAATGTTCAATCTTTAAAATGCATGTTTGAACGCACAGATGTCACCACTGGTTGCTGAGATGTGGTTCGTGTCCGGGAACATATTTGTCGCACTGTGTATATCATTTATGATTATGAAAGTTTGGTTTTATTGTTATAATTATTTAGTAATGTTATTTTCTGCTCAGAGAATTAAGTAAGATTTGTGATTTTATTTATATTATGGTATTGAATCTATTCAGTTTGACAATCACTTTTTGTAAGTTTTTTTTTAATTCCTTAGACTTTTATGTTATTGTACAATATAATCTTCCCTGTATCTTTCCGTGCCTTTGTTGACTTGTTTACATTCATGTTGGTACATGTGTGTGTGTGTGTGTGTGTGTGTGTGTGTGTGTGTGTGCGTGCGTGCGTGCGTGCGTGCGTGCGTGCGTGAGTGCGTGCGTGCGTGCGTGTATATATTTACATATATATTGGGTTGAAGAATAAGTTTGTGCCGTTTTGTATTTTATTATCTCCCAGATATCTCATTTATCCATAAGATAATATCTCATAAATTAAATAATCTAGATAAAATTATCTAGAGATGAAAAAATTAACCATTAGGCTTTAAATGATGCTTTAATGAAATGTTAATTTTACTTATATGTATATATATGACATCTATTAGCTTCTATTTTAATCTTATTGTATACACATAATTAATTAAAAAAAAAACAATATTTTATAGGTAAAAAGATGGGACTTGTTGTGTTTCTGGTTGCACTTCTATAGCTAAAGAATCATCGCATAAATTTCTTAAAAATCCATACAGATGTGCTAAATGGACAAAAAGTTTGAATTTAAATCACTTAAGAAATTGTAATAGCAACAAATTGCAAAACCTAAAAGTTTGCGGTAAACATTTCCGCAAAACAGATTATTTCTGTTCTAAATTTCATCGTGTTTTGAAAGATACAGCAATTCCATTTATAGAAGAATATGAAATTCTTCAGAACATAGAAATGGAAGAAATACAGGAAACAAATCAATTGCAACAAATCGAGCAAAATGTTAAACATATTGATTACAATTTATTGATTGAACAAACGTATAGTGAAGAACAATACGATACTCATGACATACAAATCGAAGAAATACATGAATAAAACCAATTACAACAGATCGTGCAAATTATTGATAAACATACAGATCAATTAGAAAATCGAGCAGATCGATTACAACTGTTAGAAAAAAAAAATTTACTTTTTTTTGCAAAGTCTATTAAAAGTATAACCAGACTTACAACAAATAACACATAAAGCTAATCTTTCTCCTACAGCCCAAAGATTGTATAAGATAAAATTAAGACACGAAAAAAAACATTTAAAGCGTCTTCTGCATTCAAGAAATAGAAAAATTAAAGAACGGACGAAAACATCTCTGAAAAAAAGCAGCAACAAAAATTTAAATAATTCGATAAAGGTCAATGTGCGAGAGCGAACCAGAGCGAGAGCGCTGATCGTGAAATTTTTAAAGTGATGCGGCGTTTGTCTTACTGTCTTTCTCGCTATGATTCCAAGAACTCGAAGAACTTTTAGAAGTAAGAACTCTAAGAAGTCTAAGAACTCTAAGCGGTGTAGACGGTATAAGCGGTGTAAACTATTTAAGCAATCTGCCCAATCTGCCCTGAGGACCGGCGAGATCGAAGCATTTATTGTTTCCGGTCCGGGCTTTCTTCTTGGGAGAAATCCAATTAAATTTTGCCACAATCGTAATTATCACGTGGCATTGGTTGTACAAAATTGATTGGCGCTTTCGATTCTTTTCTAGCGACGTTCAACGTAACAGTCATGCGCGACAGAAAATCCGTACGCGGGATTGATGACAGCGCGTGACGTATTCGTCGGAGCGCGGCGCTCGCGTGCGCGAATCGAATTGTTCTAGAACTTTCGATGTTCCGTTGCCGGTGCCTGTTTGCGTGTACCGAATTGTTTTGAAAAGACTACAGAACAATGAATCTCTGACTTTGATGAGGCTTAAAGTCAGGCTCGAGATGAAATCACGAGCTCGCCTTGTGCGTGCGTTCAATAACAATTACTGTCGGTCGACCAAAGGAATTCTTACCTTTTTTTTTCGAATTACCGATCTCGAACATCCCGCCCGCCTCGTCATCTCCGTGACGATATATGCATAAGGTTACGCATTGAGATTACAAAAAACAGTAAACGCGAAAATAAAACAAGCGATACAATACAATGAATTCGTGGAAGAACTTGAGCCGTAAACAAGAGTTATCTGAGAAAAACATTGAAGAAATGATTCACGAAAGTACACGCGATTAATTCAAGCGCTCCTTTACATTTGATGCATTAGCGTGCGAGATAAACGCGGTAGTATTTTTCGGCAATAGAACTAATTTGACTAGAGGACGAATTAATTCGGATGAGACGGTTTTGACTGTGACCACTCGCACTACGCCGTCGTCCCCAGGATGTAGCTGCGTGATCCGTGCCAGTGGCCACTTATTCGGCGGTGAGAGCTCGGAACGAATAATGCATAGCGATCCAAGATGTGGTGGCAAAGCATCCTTGGTCCATTTCGGTCTGGTAGCCAGAGTATTTAAGTACTCGCGTGACGAGGAGGCTCGGAGCATCTCACGAAGTTGCCGGTCGGCGCCCGAAAAATTGGTGCCGCAATCGGAGCAGATGTCCGTGCACAGTCCTCGGCGAGATATAAATCGACGGAGAGCAGCCAGAAAGGCGTTGGTGGTGTAAGCTGAAACAGCCTCGAGAGGAACGGCCTTGGAGCTAAAACAGATAAAGACAGCGATGAACGCTTTGTGAGCGCTGTGCCCACGCCCTTTGCTCGTCCTGATGAAGATAGGCTCGACGTAGTCGATGCCCACGTGAAGAAATGGTCGTGCGGGAGTCACTCTTCCTGGAGGAAGGTTTCCCATCTTTGGTTGCGAAGTGGCAGCCCTCCACCGTGTGCATGTCACGCACTGATGCAGCCATCGCTTGACCACTGCTTGGACTTGTGGAATCCAGCGGGAGACGTGACCTCGAATCCAGTGGAGCGTGACCTTGGAATCGGACCACAAGATCACTGGCGTTGCAACTAGTTTTAGCACAGAGCGCGTGTGCACGAGTACACTTGACAGTATGGCGGCGGCGTAGAGTTCAAGTCGCGGGAGAGAAACAGGTTTGATCGGCGTGACCTTGCTTTTGGCTGTCAACAATAGAGTCTTCGTTTGGTTGTTTGCGGTGATGCGGAGATACTTCACAGCGGCGTAACCTCTTTCGGATGCGTCTGCGAAGTCGTGCAGTTCGAGTTGAGAGCTCGTGTCGCCGGTGCCGAGCCAGCGGCCGACTCTGAGCTTCTCAAGCAGTGGAAGTTCCTCCCAGAGCCGCTTCCACTTTCCAGCGATGGTTGACGGCAATGGTGTGTCCCACTCTAGCTGCTGCAGCCAGGCCGACTGCATGAGAATTTTTGCTTGAATGGTCACTGGAACCAGCCATCCGAGCGGGTCGAAGAATCGAGCGGTCTCCGACAGCAGACTTTTCCTGGTGAACGCGACGACGGTGCGAGGAGGAACAGAGAAGGCGAATTCGTCCCTGGTTGGATACCAGCGCAATCCCAGCGTTGAGTGGTTCTCTAGTTCCCACGACCTCGAGTCTCTGGTGAGACTGTACTCAGACGGAATGTCGCGAAGAAGCTCCTGGCAGTTGGCGGCCCACTTTCGGAGAGAGAACCCGCCCGCCATGCAGAGGTTGCGGAGCTCTACTTGGAGAGCGATAGCGTTGTCCTTTTCATGCGCTCCGGTTGCGACATCGTCGACGCAGCAGTCGTGTCGTAACGGATCTGCGCCTCGAGGGAAACGTGGTCCATCGTCATCGGCGAGTTGACCATCGGCGTGATCGGCGGTTGAGCGGTGCACAAGGTCGGCTGGCTCATGATCTGCGGTGCACTGAAGCGAGTGGCGCTGTGCTGAGTTGGTTACTTAGTCGCAATCTCCCGATAAGATCCAGCCGAGCTGTGTCTTTTGAGCGATAGGCGCTTGGGGGCCTCCCTTGCGGAGACCACCCTGGAGAATGATTGAGCATACCTCCGCTCCAAAAGGTAGCTCAATCGAGTCGTTCGCTGCGTAGTCCGGATCAGCCAATTGGAGCCCCTTTAGATGTGGCCCCTCCATTCTGATCCTGGCGTGAGAGCCTTGGTAAAGCAAAAGACGTGGCGGAATAAAGGCTCTGACTTTGAAGTCGGTCCCTGTGGTTAACGAGGTCACCTTGAGAGTCACCTTTCCCCTGCTGGGCCCGGAGCTTTTGCCGTTGATGCCGATGACTTCGATTGCGGATCGAGAGCGTGGCAAGCGTAGGCGCTGGACCAGAGCCTCGGAGATCAGAGAAGTTTCCGAACCTTGGTCGATGAGCCCGCGTGTGGTATGCTGATTGCCGTGACGATCAGCGACGGAAACTCGCGCAGTTGCGAGCAAGGTAGCCTTGTGATCGTTGTCGCGGCGCACCGCCGACAGTGAGCTGACCTCGTGAGGTTTCGATGAAACGTACGCGTCGTGTAACATTGAGTGGTGACGAGACTGGCACGTAGCACACGTCCTCGTCGACTGGCACTTCGCGAATGTATGAGAGCCGAGACAGTTGAAGCACAGCTTGTGAGTTTCGGCGACGGCCTTGCGGTCGGCCGCGGATTTTTTCTTGAATTCTTCACACACCATCACGTGGTGCTTACCCTTGCATAGGACGCATTGGAAAGACTCGGTGTGTTTCTTGACGTGATGCGACTTGGCAGATCGCGACGGGTTGTCGGAGACCTTGACCGATTTTGCTTTGGCGTCTTTGAGAGTTAGAGTTCTCCTTGTGACAAAGTCCAGCAACGTGTTATGGTTTGGCAAGTCCGTGGAATTGCTCACAAACGATCGGATTTTTAAGCGCGGCAGCGCCGACCTGGTAAAACAATCGGGTCCCGACTCACTTGGAGGAGCCGCACTTGATTTCTCAGCCCCGAGCCTTATCAGGTAATCGTTCAGCAGACTGTGCTGCTGCACGTACGTGTTTTCGGCGGAATCGACAAATTGAGACGTATAGTACTCACTCTGTTTGAAGGCTTCCTTGTAATGTGCTCGAATAAGCTCGTGGTGCCTTTCGAAGTCCGTCCACATCTTGTCGAGAAGCGTCGAGCGGATTTCGACAGCGCGGAGGGTGATGTTGGCCGTCTCCATTTTCTTTAAATTGGTCACTGACCTGGCCATGCGACTATGGATGTCCCTCTGGGCGGTCAGCAAGACGGCTATTTCGTCACTCATGATTTCAATGGCGAATTTTTCTCTCTCTGATTTTCTTGATGATGCGCGCACTGGACGCGATGCACTCGACACTGCGGATGCCGGCGAGAATCCGGCTCGAAGGACCAGAAAATGTGCGAGAGCGAACCAGAGCGAGAGCGCTGATCGTGAAATTTTTAAAGTGATGCGACGTTTGTCTTACTGTCTTTCTCGCTAGTTCAAATCCGGCTCGAAGGACCAGAAAATGTGCGAGAATGCACCGCGCGGAAAGATTCGAGTGAGAGAACGGCACAAGGTGATGTGATGCACGACAGTGAACAGAACTCCGTTTCATTTAATTTAACAAAAGAATTTTCTTTAATATAATCAGTTACAGAGTCAAAAAATATAATTAATTAAAAATTAGAATAACAAAATATCAAATGCGGTCACCTTTTCCGCAATTGTATTCGGAATCGCGGTGATGGAAAATCTCGGCGATTTTCTCGGAAAGATTCGTTTTATCGCGATTTCACTAAGCGGTTAGCACATCGATTTAACGAAGCGGTATAGTAGCGAGACTATGATTCCAAGAACTCGAAGAACTTTTAGAAGTAAGAACTCTAAGAAGTCTAAGAACTCTAAGCGGTGTAGACGGTATAAGCGGTGTAAACTATTTAAGCAATCTGCCCAATCTGCCCTGAGGACCGGCGAGATCGAAGCATTTATTGTTTCCGGTCCGGGCTTTCTTCTTGGGAGAAATCCAATTAAATTTTGCCACAATCGTAATTATCACGTGGCATTGGTTGTACAAAATTGATTGGCGCTTTCGATTCTTTTTTAGCGACGTTCAACGTAACAGTCATGCGCGACAGAAAATCCGTACGCGGGATTGGTGACAGCGCGTGACGTATTCGTCGGAGCGCGGCGCTCGCGTGCGCGAATCGAATTGTTCTAGAACTTTCGATGTTCCGTTGCCGGTGCCTGTTTGCGTGTACCGAATTGTTTTGAAAAGACTACAGAACAATGAATCTCTGACTTTGATGAGGCTTAAAGTCAGGCTCGAGATGAAATCACGAGCTCGCCTTGTGCGTGCGTTCAATAACAATTACTGTCGGTCGACCGAAGGAATTCTTACCTTTTTTTTCGAATTACCGATCTCGAACAAATACATATACATAATATTATATTATAATTTTTTTGGCTGTCCAGAGCGAGGCTTGTCTTCAAAATCTCCATCCTTGAAACGTCAAAACCATTCCCTACATAATTTATCAGTTGAAGCAGTGTCACCATAAACTTCGACAAGCATTCGATGGGCTTCAGCTGCACTTTTCTTCTAATTAAAGCAGAAAATTAGAACCTCCCGCAAATACTGCTTAACACAAAATTCGACATTTCAAACACAGTAAAAATCAAGGTTTTTGTATGAAATATCACTCAAAGTGATATAAACTGAACATTATTAGCAGATGTCTAACCTCTCTGAAAACGCCAAAATTAGCTGTCATTATGAACCATTCACAACAGCCGGAGCCATCTTTTGGAAAACGGACCGAACTAATTTGTACTCCCAATAATTTAAAAGACATCTATTATGTAATATATTATAGATTAGAAGATAGAATGTACTATATTGTGTATTCTAAATATATACATGTATGTGTGTGTATATATATATATATATATATATATACAAGGTGATTCCCAAAATTTTCCGAACTTTTGAAATAAAACAACAACGGTTTACTTTTTTTTCAAATTCAAATTGTTTATTCAAAGTAGTACCCGTCGGACTCAATACAACGTTTGGCACGATCTAAAAGCATTTCAAATGAGTGTTTTATGTCGTTCAAAGGCACGTCCTTCAGAATAGTGGTACAAGCTCTTTGGATGTCTTCTACGTCCACATACCGCTTTCCTTTCATGGACAAATGCATTTTGCCGAATAGGTAGAAGTCACAAGGTGCCATATCAGGCGAATACGGGGAATGGTTGATTGTTAAAATGTGATTTTTAGTCAAAAAATCAGTGACAAGTGTCGAACGGTGAGATGGCGCATTATCGTGTAACAAGCGCCAACTTCCTCCTTCGCGATATTCTGGCCGAATACGACGAATGCGGTGCACCAAACGCTTCAAAACGCTTACATAGAATACAGCATTAACTGTTTGGCCTGCTGGAACGAATTCTTTGTGCACAATACCCTTGGAATCATAAAAACAAATGAGCATTGTCTTCACTTTTGACTTCTCTAAATGCGATTTTTTGGGTTTTAGGTCGTTTCGCGCCTTCCATTCCACGCTTTGACGCTTGGTTTCTGGATCGTATTGAAAACACCACGTCTCGTCACCAGTAACAATGCTATAAAGTAAGTTTTGGTCCTTTTTTGCTTCCTTAATAATGTCCTTTGAATGTTGAATTCGATGCATTTTTTGGTCGTCAGTCAACTTGTGTGGAACAAATCGTGCACAGACTTTTTGTAGGCCCAAATGTTCGGTCAAAATGCGATAAATCGTTGATTTGGGGATGTTCAATTCCATTTCCATGTATCTCACTGAAGATTTTGGCTCATGCTTGATGAAATTACGCACAACTTCGATGGAATTTTCGTTAATTGTCGATTTTGGGCGACCTGTATGTGCGTCGTCATTTATGTCCTCACGACCGTTCTTGAATCGCGTATACCACTCATAAACACTGACACGGGCTACACAATTATCACCATAAACTTGTTTCATCAAATTATGGGTTTCGGTAAATGTTTTACCAAGTTTAAAACAAAACTTAATATTGGCTCTTTGTTCGAAGTTCATTCTCGTACCGATGTATACAACATACTGACACTTGAGACGCCATAACTTCGTTTCCACTGAACCAAATGTCATGAAATTTTTACTGGAAGTCAGCTAGGGATGTACCTTTCAAACGCGCAATCGAACACACGGATGGCGCCACCCTATCCCTATTGAAAAAGTTCGGAAAATTTTGGGAAGCACCTTGTATATATATATATTAGGTGTACAACTTTGCTTCCGCCGTTTTCCTATAGATGGCTTTAGCGGTAAGTGGTGGTCGAAATAAATAGATCATAGACATAATACAATAAACTTGGGCATCTGTCAACATAACCCCATAGAAACATTAGTCGATTTGTGTCTGCATCATAAAGTTATTCTCGATTGAAAATATCAGTTTAGCCAAATTCTCGTCATTTGCTGGAAGTTTTAATTTTCTGCTTCAATATGAAGAAATCTGCGGCTGAGGTTCATCGAATGCTCTCAAATACTTATGATGAGGCCGCTATTAGTGAAAAAACGTGTCGTGAGTGGTTTCAACGACGGCTTCAAGAACGATGATATTGACGTCGAAGACCGGCATAATGGCGGAAGAGAGAAGGTTTTCAAAGATGCAGAATTGGAGGCATTACTTGATCAAGACTCGTGTCAAAATCAAGAAGAATTGGTACGATCATTGGGAGTGACTCAACAAGCCATTTCAAAACGCTTCAAAGTCATGGGAATGATTCAGAAACAAGGAAATTGGGTGCCATACGAGTTGAAGCCGAGAGATGTTGAACGGCGTTTGTTTGTTTATGAACAGCTGCTTGAAAGGCAAAGACGAAAGGGATTTCTGCATCGCATTGTGACTGGGGACGAAAAATGGGTTCCTTACGATAACTCCAAGCGCAGAAAATCATGGAGAGTTCCCATGGTTCCATGTCGATGGAAACCGAATATTCATGGCTCCAAAGTCATGTTCTGTATTATATTTGGTGGGACCAGCTCGGCGTAGTGTATTATGAGCTGTTAAAACCGACTAAAATAATCACAGGCGATCAGTATCGAACGCAATTGATGCGTTTGAGCCGAGTATTGAAAGACAAACGGCCGCAATACAACGAGAGACACGATAAAGTGATTTTGCAGCATGCTCGATCCCATGTTGCGAAAGTGGTCAAGACATACTTGGAAACGTTGAAATGATAAGTCCTACCTCACCCGCCGTATTCTCCAGACGTTGCTCCCTCTGACTATCACTTGTTTCGATCAATGGCGAATCACGGCACTGGCTGACCAGCACTTCCGGTCTTATGAAGAAGTAAAAAATTGGATCGATTCGTGGATCGCCTCAAAAGATGACCAGTTTTTTCGACGCGGGATTCGTACGCTGCCCGAAAGATGGGAGAAAGTAGTGGCCAGCGATGGACAATACTTTGAATCATAAATGTATAACAATTTTTTACAATAAAGCCTCGAATGTCGGAAAAAAAACGGCGGAAGCAAACACATAATATATATACATAATTATATATATATATATATATACTTATATATATATATATACATATATATAGCTTGATCAAAAAGTTTCCGGAATTCATTTAGAAAATTCAAAATACAAGTTTATTCATCAAAAGTGATATTGTTCCCTTCAAAGTACTCTCCAGCGACTGCAACGCACTTATGCCAGCGCTTGATCCAACTCTCGAAACATTTCTGGAACTCTATTATTGGTATAGCCATCAGAGCCGTCTTCGATTTTTCC
This sequence comes from Acromyrmex echinatior, assembly GCF_024713525.1. Taxonomy (NCBI): domain Eukaryota; kingdom Metazoa; phylum Arthropoda; class Insecta; order Hymenoptera; family Formicidae; genus Acromyrmex; species Acromyrmex echinatior. The sequence goes on from NC_141863.1 coordinate 10,812,907, forward strand.
ATTACCTCGTTTCGGCTGTTAAAACGCGTTCCCCGCAAGTTTTTTGATTCGATCGAACAGAAAAAAATCGCAGGGAGCCATATCGGGTGAATTCGATGGCTGTTGGATGGTATTCGTTGTTGCAAACTCGTTGTTGCAAATTCAACTCCATTTTTAAAACTGTAAAAAATCGAAAACACGCGCAGAGGTAGATGTACTCAAGACGGCGTAATTTTTACAAATGTCAAGCTATGGCGATAAAATTTGATGGAAATGTCAATGATAGATGTGGCAACCTAGCCAAAAAAAAGAACTCAAATCTGACTCAGAGCATCACCGGGTGGTCTCTTCCGGAAACTTTTTGATCAAGCTGGTATATATACAGGGTGCGACAGTTAAATCCGGACAAATTAAACTTTGTTTTAAAATATAATTTATTGACACAAAGTACAAATGTAAAAGAAAATGTTTTTAGTCAATATTCGTGTGACCTGTCAGGAGTACAATTACTCAATATAACCGCCGTTGGCCTCAATTACCGCCTCCATGCTTGCGTCCTGAAGCGCCCGCACGCTCTCTGTAACGCAGCGCTGTCCATATGGGCGAATGCTGCTTCGATAGCGGCGCGTAGAGACGCGACATTAGGATGCCGCGACTTGTTGGTAACCCATTCAACAACGCTCCAAACATAGTAGTCGAGGGGGTTCAAATCCGGGCTATTCGGGGGCCAAAACTCTTTGGACCAGAACATGTCCGCATTGTCTGATAGCCAGTTTTAGACTAAATGGGTTAGCGGAACCTTCCTCGGACTTCTCCGAAGCATTGTATTTCGCCACAACATTATAAACAGTCGATCTCGGGTACCCGAAGAATCGAATGATCTCGGTCGCCGAACGCCCAGCGCGAAGGCTTTCAATAATCGCGGCTCTTCGATTGTACTCCGCACTTGTACGTACCATCTCGGTTATTTTAAGATTATGACTGTTTACTAGACGCCCATGGCGTTCAAGAACCTCAATCGCGACCTCTGATGGTACTACGATATGGTGGGAAATTCAAATTGAAATTTGTCCAGATTTAACTGCCGCACCCTGTATATGTGCTTCTATGTGTTCATAGTTACACTATTGTAGGTATATTCTATTGTAGGTTATTCAGAGCATGACGTACTTCTGAAAATACTTTGGGACATTAGGAATAAAATTTCAAATTTTTCGAGTAGCAATGTGTTACGACAATGCAACAAAAATTATATTGGCTTGTTGCTGTTTACACAATATGCTTAGGACAGGTGATAGGAAGAAATATGTATACTCTTTCTGCTTTTCTCGATAATGAAGATGAATTTATGGATAAATTTGTACTAGGAGAATGGCAACAAGAGCCTACATCTGCAATAACTAATTGGCAAAATCAAAGAGGAAATCATCACTTTAATGCCGCTCTTCAATTTAGGCCCGATTTCACAATACATGATTAATTAAAAGGTTAGGTTAACTGTAACTCGATAGTTAACTGTTTGATATTTACACTGTTTCATAACCTTACGGTTAAATAAACTAAAGGTTACATGTATTTCTATTGGGGTAGTAACACTGATCGTATGTTTGACATAACTTATCAAGGTTAAAACGGTCTGCAGGATCTGCTATATTGTAAACATTTAAAATATATTTTGTTTCATTTATTATATAAATCTGTTATTAGGTGTAGAAATAAGTTTCCGCCGTTTGACAAAAGACGGCGCCACTAGCAAGTTATGGTTAAAATTGTTTGATGTAAAACATTATATCGTAAGGTTGGACATCTCAACAACATAACCTTGAAATACTAGATTTTGTATCAGCATCATATATTTTTTTTGTGCGAAAATGCCGAGTTTTGAGCCGAATAAGCGTCATTTGCGAGAACTTTTGATTTACTTCTTTAATTTGAAGAAATCTGCAGCTGAAGCTCATCGATTGCTTGTAGAAGCATATAGTGAGGCTGTCTTAAGTGAGAGAAGTTTTCGTGAATGGTTTCAAAAATTTAAGAACGGTGAATTTGACGTCGAAGACAAAGAACGTAGCGGAAGGCCGAAAGTGTACGAAAACGTGGAATTGGAAGCATTATTGAATGAAGATTCATGCCAAACGCAAAAAGAACTTGCACATTAGAAGCGACTCAACAAGCAATTTCACATCATTTGAAATCATTGGGCATGATTCAAAAGCAAGGGAATTGGGTTCTATATGAACTGAAGCCGAGAAACGTTGAACGCCGATTTTCCATATGTGAAATGTTGCTTGTCAGGTATAAACGAAAAGATTTTTTACATCGTATAGTCATTGGTGATGAAAAATGGATCCACTACGATAACCCAAAGAAGAGGAAATCATGGGGATCACCTGGCCATGCTTCAACATCGACAGCCAAGCCGAATATTCATGGAAAAAAAACTCATATTGTGTATTTGGTGCGATCAGCTTGGTGTCGTGTATTATGAGTTGCTCAAACCGAACGAAACCGTTACTGGGGCTCTCTACCGAACACGATTGATGAGATTGAGCCGAGCACTCAAGGAAAAACGCGCCCACTACTACTCCAGGCATGACAAAATTATTCTCCTGGATGATAATGCTTGAGCACATATTGCGGCGCTGGTCAAAACCTACATGGAAACAATTGGGAAGTTCTACCCCACCCGCCTTTCACCAGACATTGCCCCTTCCGATTACCATCTATTTCGATCGATGGCGCATGGCCTGTCTGAGCAGCACTTCACATCATATGAAGATATCAAAAATTGGATCGATAATTGGATAGCCTCAAAAGAAGCGTTCTTCCAACGCGGTATCCGTATGCTACCAGAAAGATGGGAAAAAGTAGTGGCTAGCGATGGACAATACTTTCAATAAAACATTATGTATCGTTCTTTCACAATAAATGCTTAATTTTTTATAAAAAAACGGCGGAAACTTATTTGTACACCTAATAACATTTGCAATTTCATGAAAATATAGCTACTTTGTTAGCATAATTTAAGATTTATTCAGGGCATGAGATGTCTAATATCATTAATAAAAATAGCGCACATAATGATATAAAAATGACAAGATATAGTCCAATAACATCATTAGTCAATTCGACAGCGTAAGTGACAACATGGAGCACAATTTGGTTGAGCAAGCTACTTTGCTTAATACAAAAGAAGAGTACAGCGCGTGAGAACAGCGATGCGACGAATTTATAGAATCATTGGAGGAGCAGAGCCATATCAAACGTCCACGATTATCAATCAGTAATAGACAATTACTGATCGCAATCATTATCGCGGCTCGAGAATCTGAAGAAATCTGTGCGTGGAAGATTCGTCCATGTGGGCGCCGGGTACAGATTCCGTGTCATCGAAATGGCGTTCGAAAGCCGCATTCTGACGGGTGCGGTAATAAACTCTAAACATATTGAACCTCGTCGATTTTTCGAAGACGCGAGTGAAATTGTGTTCGACATGTGCACAGTATAATGCAACGATATGACTCTATAAAAATTCTATATTGTAAATCCTTTCTATGTTGCATTCTTCTTTATCTTTTCTTCTTCTTTCCTCCATCTCTAGCTTTCTTTCTTTCCATTCCTTCCTCATTTGTTCGATTTGTCTCATCATGTTTTCATTCATTTTCTCCATCCGTTTGCAAATATTTTCCTCCATAAACTTTATCATAGGATCTTCTTTTCCTGTTACGTATCTCTGCATGTTTTCTTCCTTAGGTTTGTTTTTATTGTCTGTCGGTCTTCCTACCATTGCCATCTAACGATTGTTACCGTGGGCAGCTCTTCGCTCTTCCTCCTTCTCCAGATTGTTCTGTCTTCCGCCTAACCTAGCGGCTTTCCCTGCTCAAGTCTTTTATTCCTTCAGATTCTTCTTTTCTTTATCCGCTTTCTTTTCCCGACTTTTTCCCACTTTCTTTCTTCCTGATCCACTTATTATTTTTTTCTTTCTCTTTTTGTTTTTCACTGTTTTCTGTTACTATTCCCTCTGTCAAACATTCACACGTCATCACGCTCTCTATTCCTAACCAGAAGTCGAAATATCTATATAACATTTCACAAAATGAATATTAATAATTATTTATCATAAATATTCTGTGCTGTATGGGAAATTATGATAATAGAGATTTGTTCGTCGTATGCTCCAATATATCTGAATATGTTTCAACATGCTCCGACCATAGCTCCTACTTACTCCAATACGCTTGTTAGAGATACGCTAGTTAGTAGGAACTATGCTACGATCATGTTGAAGCATTTTGGAGCATGTGACGCAAACAAACTTTATATTTGATATTCAGATTGGAATAAAAGTAGGAGCTATGGTCGGAGCATGTTGGCGGTTGTTCAGATATATTAGAGCATACGATGCGAACAAACTTATATTATTATAATTTTCTATTGCGCATTGTTTACTGCGCTGATCCCATTTGTTTATTTTTGCTTTTTGTTACACATTGATTACCTACCTCTCTCGAAAATTCGTAGACTAGAGCTTTTTACGGGACATGGTCGGCTCGGGCACCTAACGGCTAATGCTAACAGTCTCACATACGTCTGTGAAAGCTGTCGACATGTGAGTGTGACATCAGCTTACGCATGAACATTCCCGTGTAAGAATAATTCCCACACAGCGCATCACTGCCAGTATGGGTATTCGGTGATTCTATAGGCCTTAGCAATAATGTCCATCTGTTCACCCTCCACAAGGCAATGGACAAACAAGTCCTATGCCAGGGGAAGTGGTTAACTAGGCCTGGGGGGGGGGGGAATAATTGAAGAACGATGACATTACTAACAATTAATTAAAATTTACGATAATTAACATAAATATTTAAATAATTTAGTATTAAATTCGTTTATTATATAAATGCTGTATAAATAAGTACGCATGCTTTAATGCTATAATATTTTATTAGGACAATCGGAAAGTTCCGTTTACTGGCGAGTAGCTGTAGCTAGAACTGTCGATAATTCTAATATCTAAACCAAGCTTAATTTTTTAGTTTTACCATCTATCAATAAAAAGAATATGAAAGTATATATACGTTCGCATCAATAACATTGCTTCTTATTGCATTGAAAATGTCGAAATTTGAACCAAATAAGCGTCATTTGCGCTAGTGTTAATCTTTTGCTTCATGAAAGAAAACTGCAACTGAAGCTCATCAAATGCTTGTAGAAATTTATGGTGATAGTGCTCCTTCCGATAAAACATAGTTTTAGGAAGAGAATGATTACAACGTTTTAAAAGTGATGATGTGGAGGAACAAAGAGCGTTCTGGAGGTCAAGAACATTCGAAGACGAAGAATTACAGGTATTAGTGGATGAAGATCCATATTAAACGCAAAAACAACTTGCAGAAACATTAAATTATGCTCAATCTGTTATTTCCTTTGAAAACCTTACAGGAAAGGTCTACAAAGAAGAAAAATGGATCCCATATGAACTGAGGCCAAGAGACATTGAAAGGCGAAAAATCATCAGCGAAATTCTGCTTGCTAGGCAACAAAGAAAGGGATTTTTGCATCGTATCGTCATTAGAGATGAAAAATGGATTCATTTTGACAACCCCAAACGTCGAAAAATCATTTACGACTCCGGCCAATCCTTAACATCAACGTCGAAGCGGAAAGAAGGCAATGCTCTGTATTTGGTGGGATGAGAAGGTAATATACTATGAGTTAAAATCTGATAGTCACAGGGAATCTCTACCGAGAACAAATTATCCGTTTGAGTCGATCATTGTAAAAACAATGAGAGAGAGACAGCATAATAATTTTGTTTCATGACAACGCTCGGTCTCACGTCACAAAATTTGTCAAGGAAACACTTCGCTGGAAAGTACCCCATGCGGCTTATTTACCAGACTGTGCCCTTTCCGATCACCATTTGTTTCGGTTGATGACACATGCACTTGCTGAGGAACGCTTCAATTCTTATGAAGACATCGAAAAATGGGTCTCTGACTGGATAGCTTCCAAAAATGAGTCATTCTTTCGCCGCGGAATTCGCTGCCCAAAAGATGGGAAAAAGACATCGCTAATGATGGACAATATTTTAATTGATGTTTGAATTACTTTTTCATTTTGTTTCTTAAATAAATATATATTGTACTTTTTGCAAAAAAAATGGACAAAACTTTCCGATTGACCTAATATACATTGTCGAAAAATTTTTCTCTGCAGTTATCATCTCTATTGATAATCAAACTCGGATGATAACATTAAAATCAGAGTTATAAATAAAAATTGAATATTATTAAGCTTTAAATCAGTACTCGGCACGATTTGCACATGTCGACCGATTTTCGACTCGACTCCGCTACTCTTCTCATCTCTTGCCTTGCTCGTAGTCCAAATGCTATTCGACGCTTAAGAGCCTTTACGAAAAAATACCCTCAATTTTGGACGTAAAACACTCAAAAAGAACGTTTAAATTTAGATATTAAACACTTTAAAAAACTCAAATTTGGGTGTAATTTTGGACTGTCAATTGAAGGTTACACCTAATTAAAGGTTAATGCCCAAAAAAAACCATCAAAATAAATGGCTTTATTATATGAAATTAATTAAATCTGTTTATTCTAATTTATTAAATCTGTTTTATTCTTAAAATAATATTATTAATTTTTAAGTTTTTCCAAAATACACACGACAAAATTATAATTAAAAAAAACTCTCTCTCATTTGGGAATTAATTTCCTTATTTTTCTAAGCGGTCACTCATCGAATATCGTACCCCATCCAACGGTGCTTGACGGTGATTGCCACTGCAATCGTATGGGAACTGCTGCATTCATGATCCAAGAGCACAGAATGTTAGTACATAACTGTGATATATCTCAATAGGGCTTCAACATCTTTAAGATTGCGTGAAACATTTTTTTGACAAACTTTATCTAGGTTGCGTTTGGAAACATCATTTGGATGCTCCTGTGTTTTACATTATCTTTGTTTCACATTGAACAAGGATAAAACGATATGGGGACATTCGGATGATGTTTCGAACGGAGCCTAGATAAAGTTTATCAAAAAGATGTTTCATGCGTATAGTATTAAAATATATTTCTTTCATAAATGAATCTGGCGGCGCATCTATATTCAACATTTCAGCGTTAATTCTCAATCATAAAAATTAACATTCAAGTGACACTTACACTTTCAATTTTGAAAATTGCACTCGAAGGTTATTAAGCCGTTTAAAATTTACACTCATTTATTGAATGTTATGAATAAACCGCGATTGGGTGTTACCATCAAATTCGGTGTAAAGTATGATGTATACATCAAACTTTCAAATTTAATGGTCATACCCAACTGACACTCAATATTGATGCTCAATGCTTAATTGATACTTAATATTGAATATTTATACCAAGGCAACACCGAATATTTATGGTCACTCTCAACTGACATCCAACATTGATGCTCAACGCTTAAGTGTCTCAATGTTGCAGGTCCACACTCAACTTTGATGGACCTAAAGTGTTTGAGTGTTAACACAATAAATTGAAGGTTTTTTTTTGTAAGAGTATATCACAATAGAGCTGCGTTCTATATCTTTAGAGCTGCGTGGAACATTTTTTTGAAAAACTTTATCTAGGCTGCGTTCGGAAATATCATCTGGGTGCCTCCGTGTTTCTTATCCTTGTTTCACGTTGGGTGAAACATGGGAGCACTCGGATGATATCCGAGTTCCGAATGCAACCTAGATAAAGTTTGTCAAAAAGTTGTTTAATTAACGCGTATAGTAAAATATATTTCTTTTATAAATAAATCTGCGGCGCATCTATATTTAACATTTCAGCGTTAATTTTCAATCATAAAAATTAATATTCAAGTGGCTCTTACAATTTTGAAAATGACATTCAAAGGTTAAGTCATTTAAGATTTATACATTCACCTATTGAGTGTTATAATCGAGTAAACACTCAAACGATACTCAATATTGAGTATCTACAAAGCAACATCGAATATTCACGGTCATACTCAACCGATACATTGATGCTCAACGCTTAAGTGACACCCAATACTGATTAACACTCAACTTTGATGGTAAACACCTAAATTTGAATGTTAACACCAAAAATTGAAAAATAACATTTGTAGATTGCTTTCCTTTTAGGAGATACAGTCGACATACTTGACACAAATCGACACACGTCGCTTTCTATTTACAATTTTGTTCAAACTTAATCGATACTTCGCCTCTGCTAGGGAGGAGAGTCAGAATGTGTCAAGCACAAATTTAAATTTTGACGAATTTATATTAGAATGTACGCAAATCAGTTCCTATCATTTTGTTCTATTTTTTGATCATCTGTAACTACAATCATTTAAAAGGTTAGATATTAAAAGTTTGCACACACACACACACACACACACACACATACACACACACACACACACACACACACACTGCACATACATTTAAATGTGACAAACTGTGTTCTAGTGTGTTAAACTGTGTTGATTTGTGTCTCCTAAAAGGAAAGCAGGCGTAGAAGTAGGTATGCTAGGCGGGTTCTAACCCAGGGGCTAGAGGGGAACGCGGGGTGCGGGGAAGTACTTGTAGGCGCGGGGGATACCTAACGCGGGGGAAAGAAGGGGAAAGGTCTGGACTCCTACACAATAGGGCTCCTACACAATAGGGCTCCTTTTTTTTTGTTATCAAAATTTGACTATGTTTTTCTTTAAAATTCCATCGATAATAAAGGCTTGCATGTTAAAGAAAGATAGAGCGTGCGTAACGTGCTATGAGTAAAGAAAGGATGGAAGAATTAATAGAGTAAGAGTTTCTTTTGTACGATACAGTTTTTTCAATTTTTATGGTTTTTCCTGGCGCGTGGAGGCATATATATTAGGTGTTGGAATTAATTCGTAGCGTTTTTTAATGAAAGAATGTTATTTATTTCACATGAGCATTAAAAAATACATTAATGAAAGTACTTCCCATCACTTGTAAAACGCTACGAATTAATTCCAACAACTAATATATATATATATATATATATATATATATATATATATATATACTATCAGATCGGTGACATGTCGCCACATGTTAATAGAAGTGCCAATGTTTTTCGGCTGCTAAACAAGAAACAAAAAAGAAAAAAAACTAAAAGAAAACACAACTCTTCCACAGTAAATGTGGAAGACAGGATGTACAAGTATTCATACAAAGGTGAGTACTCCAAGTCGAACGCACTCTTTTTTGTCATCGATTTTTCTTTTATTACTTGTGTTCTCTCATTTAGAAAATATTTACCTAAATATTTTACGATCGACAATCTAAAAAATAAAACGCTTTGTGATTCCTCATTTATTTTACCAACTTCCTATTGTTGACGCCCTTCAACTTGCTTTTACACGTTTGAAAATATGAGTCTTTATTTATACACGATCGGTTCAGTAAGTACAAAATCTAAATGTGGATCCTATGTAAATAGGATTTTTTCTACATGATTTGTAATCTTTTTCATAAATTTTGTCGTAGATCTGACGATTCTGAGGATCTATGTTTCTTTGTTTATGTTTCCAATATCGTTGGGAAGATTTTCTAATGGCACGTTTCTTGAATATTATCACTCACAGATCGGTGACCGTTAAAGTTTGAGTTTTATGTTCGTGCTTTGTACTAATGATTGTTTTTTTTCCTTTTTTTGTTTTTTTGTTGAAATTTTCATGAAACGGAGAAATCTTGGAGTCTATTGGACATAATGAAATATATAAAAGAACATAAGTGCTCGATGTACCACAGTGGTGTCTTGGAAGACCAAGGAATCAGTCGCTTCAGTTATTGACGATAAGCATAATATGACTAATCATGCGAACATAGCCAACGAGTATGTTCGAAACGCAGATCCGGAACAGTTCGCACATATCAGAGACAAAGTGTTCGAAGTACTCGAAGAAGTGAACTTCGAAGAACTAATGGATCAAGAAATCGATTCCGACGAAGAAACATTATCGGATGACGCTGGCTACACTAGCGATTTGAGCGAGCGTGATACAGATTATGTACAAAGGTTTGTGCTATCATCAGAAATCCATGCAATGAACAGCCGTACAAAACATTGTATAATCCATTGTTATTATACAACGACGGATGGTGCTTTACGTATATGTGCAGAATGCATGATACGTTTGAATGAGACTGATATCGCAGAATTGTATCTCGTAAGGAAGCACGATGTTGGACATATTTACGCGCTAAGCAGTCAGTCTTGCACAAATTGCAGACTACCAACATACCTTATATTTCCATGCAACAAGTGCCCACAGTGCACACATTAAAAAAACTGTTGCGAATAGAATTGTGAATGAATCACATGCAAGTGCTCCGTAGAAGAGTGTGATCTAAAGACTGTAAAAAAAAAGACATGGAAAATCACGAGCGAGTACGCGAATTGTTGGAACAGTGCGGCCAGGTCGCTATTCTGGTGGAATATTTCGCATGGCTGCAACGATGCGACGAGTGCATCGAGCAGCTTGAAGAACTTTGTTGTGCCAAGCGTCCGCGTCTCGCCGTTGGACACAGACAATCCATGGTGGCGAGGATCGCGCGACTCGCGGGTGCAAAAATGCAATTGGAGCAACGTTTCGTGCACATTGGTGGCGACTACGCGAGTGGCGAGTACGCGAATCGCGACGAAAGATCTCTCATCTGGCGAGAGATCGACGCCGCGTTTGAAAGCCGTGTACAGGTGCTGTGATAAACTCTAATCACATTGAGCGGCGGTTTTTGGAAGACGTGAAGGAAATAATGTTCGAACGTGCGCGAGACGCAGTAGAAAGACACGGTAGCGCAAAAGTGAATACTGCGTTCAATGGCGAGTTTGCGATGAAGGATAAACGTGCCAATAAGAGCATAATTACAAAGAACAGCGAGATATATTGTTGCACCGATATGCACGAGTGGTACGAGCGACACGTCGTTGAGTCTATCCTAGCATCGCTCGAAGAATTCCAGGAACGCGACAGCGGGTGGGCATTGTCGCGAATCCTCAATTTGATAGTGAATGTGAATAAGCATAATCCAATGCACGCGGGATGTCACATCGAAGTGCCACGAGAAATAGTGACGAAACGGGCGGTGATCAGTGTTTATTCGGCAGACAATGCATGTTTCGCGTGGTCGGTGGTCGCCGCTCTGTACCCCACAGAAAGATATCTAAATCGGGAATCGTCATATCCGCATTATATGTACAATAGTACTAAATCTCGTAAACATTGAGTTTCCAATGACTTTAAAAGATATTTATAAATTCGAACGGTTGAACGCGGTGTCGATCAACTTGTACGGCATCGAGAATAAACAGGTCCTTCCTCTGCGACTGACCAATGAAAAGAAGGAGAAACACGTCAACATGCTGTACGTGCAAGATCCACGCAACGATGGTATTGGACATTTTGCATGGATAAAAAACCTATCCCGTCTTGTGAGTTCGCAGATTAGTGGAAAAAAGAACAAGAAATTTTTCTGCGATCGGTAAATATACATGAAAAATTATTATAATTTTCCGTTTCACTAATAAAATAATGGTAATTGTTATAATTTTTTTCTTTTTTTTCAGATGCTTGCACTACTTCAATACCAACGAAAATTGCAGTCGCACGTAACAGACTGCGAGAAGATGAACGACTTCGCTATCAAACTGCCGAGCGTGGACGACAAGTGGCTCAAATTTGAGAACCACTGCAATAAGCAGACCACCCCATTCATCGTCTACGCTGATTTGGAGTGCGTTCTACGGAAGATGGAACTTGAAAGGGAAAATGCATCGTCGTCATCGTACACGCATCAACAGCACGAGGTATTTAGTATAGGATACTATGTGCGATGTTCGTACAACGACGCGTTATCATTGTATCGGTTCCGTCGCGATGAAGATTGCATAACGTGGTTCGCGCGACAATTCAACGATTTGGCGCATCAAGTTAAAAATATAGTATCCGCCAACGTACCCATGGAAACATTGTCGAAAGAACAATTGAAGGCGTACTGTAGCGCGACGCGTTGCCATATTTGCGAGAAACCATTCGCACCGGACGATACGCGGGTCCGCGATCATTGTCATCTCACCGGTAGATTCCGTGGTCCAGCGCATGCAAATTGTAATTTAAATTATGAAAATTCATTTTATATTCCGATCGTTTTTCACAATTTATCAGGCTACGACGCGCATTTTATAATTAAAAAAATTGCTACCGCGTTCGAAGGACATGTAAATATACTACCGATAACTAAAGAAAAATATATTTCATTCACTAAAAATGTCGATAGCACCAAAGACACAAATGAAAAGAATTTTCGGAAAAATTGCATAAAATTACGATTCATCGATTCTTTAAAATTTCTAAACGCAAGCCTCGATAAATTGACATCGTTTTTAAGTAGAGACAAATTAAAAATTGTACGTTCCGAATTTCCAACATTATCAGATGAAGAATTTGAATTACTCACACGAAAAGGTGTCTTTCCGTACGAGTACATTGATACATTGATCGCGTCGAAAAATTGCAGGACACGCGCTTACCACCGCGTGAATTATTTTTCAGTTCGTTGACAGGCGATACAGTATCCGAGAGCGATTACGCTCACGCCGCGAACATCTGGAAGCGATTCTCCATTCAAACGCTCGGCGAGTACAGTGATCTGTACTTGAAAACCGATATCTTGTTATTGGCCGACATTTTCGAAAATTTCCGCGAAAGTTGTGTCGCGAGTTACGGTCTCGACTATACATTGCCTGGTTTCACGTGGGACGCGATGTTAAACATACGCGTATAAGATTCGAGTTACTCACCGACATCGATATGGTCATGTTCATCGAGCGCGGTATACGCGGTGGTCTCAGTCAATGTTCCGGTAGATACGCACAGGCTAATAACAAGTACATGCGTTCGACTCATCCAAATCATCGTCGTACTTGATATACTACGATGTTAACAATTTATACGGATGGGCAATGTGTCAACCATTGCCATATGCCGAATTTCGATGGGTCGAAGACGCTGCGAATTTTGACGTGAGTACGATCGCTCTGGATTCATCCATCGGTTACATTTTCGAAGTCGATCTCGAGTATCCACAACATCTACACGATTTGCACACTGACCTACCGTTCTGTCCGACGCGCGATAAGCCGCTCGGCAAGCGCGAGGCTAAACTTTTAGCGACGCTGTACGATAAACAGCGTTACGTCATCCATTACCGCAACCTACAGCAATGTACTCGTCACGGTCTTCGCGTAACAAAGATTCATCGAGTACTACAATTCGCGCAATCTCCATGGCTTCGCGATTATATTGAACTCAATACAAATTTCAGAATTCGCGCTAAAAATGATTTCGAGAAAAATTTATATAAATTAATGAACAACGCGGTATTCGTTAAAACTATGGAGAATGTGCGCAACCACGTTGACATAAAATTATTAACAAAATGGGACGGTACGGTGCGGAGGCAATGATCGCGAAACCGAATTTCCACAGCCGTAGCATCTTTGCGGAAAATTTGATCGCCGTTGAACTGCGCAAACTCGAGGTGAAGTTCAACAAGCCGATTTACGTGGGTATGTGTATACTCGACATATCGAAAGTCTGCTTGTACGAATTTCATCACGAGTATATGTTACCACTGTTTCGCGACATATGTAAATTTATGTACACCGACACGGACAGTCTTGCATACAGCGTCGAGTGCGAGAACGTTTACGAGTCTATGAAACGTGATATCGCTAGATTCGACATGAGCGATTATCCGATGGACAACGCGTACGGTATGCCTCTCGCAAATAAAAAAGTACCTGATCTGATGAAAGACGAAAATAACGGTGTGATAATGACCGAATTCATTGGTCTCAGAGCGAAGATGTACGCGGTGAGGGTAGACGGCATGAGAGAAACTAAAAAAAGCGAAAGGCGTAAAGGGTTATCGTAGCGCGAACGATAATGTTCGACACACGCTGTGTTTGAATGAAGAGATCGAAATGACTCGTCGTCAATCGTGTATACGATCTAAACTGCACGATGTCCGAATCGAAAATCGCTTTGAGTCCATACGATGACAAACGATACGTCGTACCAGACTCGACGGAGACGTTACCGTGGGGGCATTGGCGGATACCTGTGTGTGTGTGTGTGTGTGTGTGTATCAACATTTATATCACTATTATGTTTTTTCTACATTTTCATACAGTGTACATGTTACTATTATCATTATAATTTACACGTAATGCATTTTTTTTACATTTATATAAGTATTACTATTACGTTTTATGTAGTATCATTTATTATGGACTACTATTATTTTCATTTCACATATCGTACATTTATATATATATTTTATATCTGTATACTGCAAAACGAAGATGAATGGGAAGTAATAAAAAAATATACTTATATTGATATATTTTTTATATGTAGAAATAAAATATATGAATCAAAATTTTTATCAAAAAACATTGTTTTTGTGTATCCATGAAATGTAATCCATCGAATCCCAACCACTTGACGTACACCTTGTCTCCCTTCCTGCGCAGTACTTTCTCCACGAGATACACGTCTGGATGAGTTGCGCGATGCAACTCGTACTCGTAGAACGCTCCAGCGACGGATTTTCCGCAATAATCCTCGAGTAAATAGGTTACAGGATTGGTACGCTGCACCTTAACGATCGTAAACACTTCGGTGGTCCAATTTGACGTGTAACCCTTCTCAAAAATCGTTTTGTACTTGCTCACGCGTACCGAATCGCCATTTTGAATTTTGCAGGACCCGCGATCTTTATCGCGCTGTACACCGTGTCCAAGAGTCTTTCGGCGATCGCGGGAGTTACTTCGGCGGGTCGCATGCCGATGGTGAGATGCTTGCGCGCGTTGTAATCTGACAGGAGACGCGGCAGCTCGTCGACCCACTTGTAATTGCCGTTGAGCGTAAACATCTTCCACATGTCGTTCTTGAGCGTGCGATTGAACCGCTCGATCACTGACGCTTTCAACATCGAATACGTGGAATAGTGATTAACATTGTGCTTTTTCAAGATTTTCTGCACATCGGCGTTGTAAAACTCTTTCCCCATATCCATTTGTAAATTTTTCGGACATCTTCTACTCTCTCGAACGATCTCAGCGATAGCGTTAGCCGTCTCGCTTCCATCCTTGCTCTTGAGTGGTATGGCCCACACGTATTTGCTCAACACATCGATGATAGTGAGTATGTAATGGTGGCCTCTGTTGAAACCTGAGTACGGACGCATCTCAACGACATCAGCCTGCCACAGATCGTCGTATCCCCGAACTATGACGCGCCTTCGCGGAAAATTTCTTCTCGCAGGAGCATGCAATTCCTCAATGAGTCGACGTCTCTCGGAGCTAATTTTCTCTCTCTTTTTCTCAGATTTCTTTTTCATGATTCCACGCGTAATACACTGAGTACGAGAAAATAATGTATTTTTTTCTCGCTGATGTTACTCAACTGAATCGTTTCATGGCTACGCGATTTAATTTATAATAAGACCAGCTTCGCGAAATTCCTCGATGATCGACAGCATCTCGTTGTCGTGAGCGTTGTTGCCTGCTCGGTGCGAAGCGTCGAGCAATCGTAGACGATCCACCAGCTCGTTGTGATCATCCCAGTGCTTGTAATCGATTGCGTTGTCATTCAATGTCATCATTGCATGAGGTAATCCCTTTCCAGATTTCTTCTTCTGTTTCTTGGGTGTGATCGACATCAACGGCGCGATTATACTTGTATCCCCTGTTGCTCAATAATCGAACCTGCGAATGGTACTTGTGTTTGTGCACGTTCGTCACCAACAGCATGCTTTTGTACTTGTGCATATCGTCTTCCGTGTAGAGGGTATCGTCGGGAATTCTCTTGAAAATCAACTCGTAAAGACCAGGTGTACCGGCGTATCGTACGCCATCGATAATTATGTTGTCCGCGTCATCCACGTCGAAACGTTTATTGCCAAACATCAGTCCATCCTTGTGTAGGTAAATTCCGTACATGTGATCTATACCGCTCTCTTTATCTTGCACTCCCCTCAGGACAGCCTCGACGTACTTTTGCCCCAGTGGGCCCAAGCCAGCTCGTAACGCCTCTCGACTTTCCGACGTTTGCAGCTGATTTTGAATCTTCGTCGCTAGCGAATCTTCCGTCGTTTCGAAAACATTCTCCAACGACTCTATCGTCGGTACGATTTTGGCACATGGTGTGGAGGTTATCGGCTGTGCGCGATCGTACGATCGATCATTGTATTTATGCAGAGTCGTGGATCGCTCGAACGTCTCATTCGCTTCTTCTTCTTCCTCCTCCTTCTCTTGTTCTCCTCTTCCTCCTTCCTCTCACGTTTAGAGGCAGACGTTGCATTTTCGTCGCGCGACTCTCTTTTTGTAGCGCGCATGCTGGGGTTGTCGACGAAAAGTCGCAGCGGTTCGATAAGAGGTTTAAAATATCTGTCCAACGCGATGACCTCCTCGATTCTACCGGTCTTCAGAGCGCGATGTTTCTTGCGGATCGACTCGCTCGTCTTCTCGATCTCCCTCGCGATTTTTTCACGCTCGCACACATCCGCCATGTTCGTCTCTGGCTAAGTATCGGTAACGACTGGTCACGTTACGGTATCGCGAACTCGTTAAATCCTTTTCTATATCGTCCATTTGTGAGCCCACTGTCTTTGTCTATCACTAGAAATCCATATTTTTGCTGCCAACAGTCGCGGCACAACGTGCAAAATTCATCGTACGACATGTCGGTATTCACATGATCGTTGTAAACGTGTTTCAAGTTGGTACCGTCCTGTTTGAACAGGATCAGGTTCGCGTTGTCACGTATTAGATGTTTAGGTATCCTCGCGTACGTCTGACAGAGATAGAGGCAGTCGACGTTCGCGTGGCGACCCATTGAAAAATATTCTCTCATCGCATCCTGCTTGTCACATGCCACGTCATCAAAGATAAAAATAGAATTTGGACGCGCCTCGCTCGGTGGAACGATGTCGCTGTTGTTGGAGAACGTAAAGTAGCCGATTTCGTCAATAGATGTAAACAAATTTTCGAGATATCGATACTTTGGCTGTTGCAACGATTTCGAATAGACGTACACGTTTTCGAAACGCACGCCGTTCGGGCTCTCGAGTAAGCTTATGAGAACGTTGATTTAACCACAATTCGATGGGCCGCAAATGATCGCGCGTATAGTACTCGGCAACATTTCCCCATGCTTGCGCTTCTCCACGCTGCCTCCCATCATTTGCGATTTCGCGTTGCAGTTCGTGACGCGTATCGACAACGGTTGCGGCACGAATTTCGTGCTCACACTAAGGCTACGCGCTCTCGAACGACTTATAGGCGCGCGAATTTACGAGTCGCGCAGTAGCAAAATGTATCTCGCGCTGTGTCATCCTTTCGACATTCAGAACTTGAACGCTGAGCAGCTGCAGTATATACCGAAGGTTATACTCTTACGCGTGTACGGTGACTATATCGACTACGTGTTTCTACAAGCTTCCGGAATACGTGAAGGCGGATTCGGAGGTTCAAACGTATCATCGCTGTGACGAGCACTACAATCAGCCGTGGCAGAGGACGCACATCGACGGTCCTAAGATAAAGGACTGTAACGAATGTCAGCGTCGGGCGGCAGTCTGTTGAATTGAGCGATAAACGCGCTTCCTTTTGAGTTACATATTCCGGGCTATCAGTTTTGCGGCCCGGGCACTCAGCTTACGAAGCGATTAGCCAGAGGTGACGTGGGCGTAAATCCGCTGGACGCGGCGTGCCGAGAACACGACATCGCATATTCTCGGAGCAACGATCTCACCGATAGACACGCGGCAGACAAAGTACTCGCCAAGGAGGCGCGGAAACGTGTCACCGCAAGAGATTCGGCTCTGAGCGAGAGAGCAGCCGCTGCTGCCGTTTGGGCAGCGATGAAAGCCAAGACCAAGATCGGCATGGGCATGAAATCAAAAAAGAAAACGACAACGAGGAAAAAGACAACGAAAAAGCGGATACTTCCAACGACAAAACGAGGTGGTGCGTTACCTTTTCTACCAATGTTGGGCGCGCTCGGGTCCTTGATTGGTGGAGCGGCCAGCGTGGCGAAAGCGGTAAACGATAGCAAAGCCGCGGAGCGGCTCGAGGAGCTGCAACGTTATGACTGCGCGATGGAACAGGGCCGCGGTCTGTATCTCGCTCCGTACAAATATGGACACGGACTGTATCTCAGCCCCTATAAACGCGGACAGGGTGTAGCAGCGAAGAAAAAAAAACGCCAAAAAGACGATAAAAATGCCCTCGGGTGCAACTACCAACGTGCAATTGGACGTGCTCGCGAGACGTATGCGCGTACCGTACTTTAGAGGTGTCTTCATGCGTAACTCTTTACCGACGAGCGGAGTGCACCGAAACGAAAACGGTATCGTGAATCTGGACGATGCGACCGGGCCGGGTACTCACTGGGCAGCATACGCCAAGAGGAACAATCGCGTCGTATACTTTGACAGTTTCGGTAATCTTCGACCGCCCAAGGAACTAGTGCGATATTTCGAGAACGATGCTACGACGATAGAGTACAATCGTACGTCCTATCAGACGTACAATCAGAGCTTCTGCGGTCAAATGTGTCTGCGGTTTCTACAAACGGTAGACGCGTGTGAATTTAAAAAGCTCGATGAGGTGCTGTAAAATCTCAGTATTAGTCGAACACTTTTTCCGTCATGTCGCTGACACTTACGCTGAGCGGGAAGAACACCGTCCTCGCGGTGAACTACTTTCCCTCCATAGATTTGAGTGACGGCGATTACGAGCTCGGTCTGGCGATTTTTGAGACTTATCACACGATACCGAATGTAAACGAATCGAACAATAAATTTTATTTTGGCAAAGACGATGCAGAAATTACAATTCTCGAGAGTTCGTACAAAGTGCGAGACATAAATGAATTTTTGAAACGTATGATTTTACGGAAACGTTTGCACCGCAACGCACTTGAAACCGTTGACGTAGTGCGTGGTGACAACAACAACAACAACAACAACAGCAACAACAACAATAACAACAACAATGACACTGATGATGATAATTATTAGGGTGGAGAATACCCGATTACGCTCCACGCAAACTACAACACGATGAGATGCGAGATTAAATGTGCATACAGAATAAACTTTGGCAAGCCCAACAGCATTGGATCGCTGCTGGGATTCTCGTCGAAGCGTATGCTGCGACCGCGAAGATGGCACGAATCGAACATGTCGATTAACATAATGAACGTAAACGTTATCCGCGTAGAGTGTAACGTGACCGCGGGTGCGTACAGCAACGGCAAAAGCGTGCACACGATACACGAATTTTCGCCGAGCATGCCACCAGGATATAAGATATCGGAGAGGCTGACGCAGATCATTTACCTGCCGATCACGGTACGGAGCATTACGGATCTAACGATACGCGTCGTCGACCAGAACGGACGATTGCTCGATTTTCGCGGAGAGGAGATCACCGTCAGATTGCACGTGCGACAGCGACAGCGAGCGTGAAATGCTCGTATTGAACGGAGCGGAGCGCACGCAGAGAGATAACGCATTCTTTACAAAACTAACGCTCGCTTATCCAACTGCGTCAGCAAGAAGAAGCTCAGTGCGTCGGACGTTAAATTTTTACAATCTTTGGAATTCGTTGTGCGCAACTTTTAAGATGACTGATATCTTAAACATTAAAGATGAGCCAATCTTTGACACTCGCATCGTCAAGATTGAGACTCACACGTACAACCCGTTCGCTAATACAACATTTGGATACAGCGACGAAATAAGAATACCCATACAGCAACAGGATCTGTACACACTGCCGTACGAAAGCTTTCTATATGTCGAGGGAAAACTGACGAAGAACAAAGCAGTCCAGGATGCTCATGTGGCATTGGGAAATAA
The DNA here is from genome assembly GCF_024713525.1 of Acromyrmex echinatior. NCBI lineage: Eukaryota > Metazoa > Arthropoda > Insecta > Hymenoptera > Formicidae > Acromyrmex > Acromyrmex echinatior. The sequence continues at coordinate 10,832,864 of NC_141863.1, forward strand.
TTGCGTTCATATTCGATGAGATTCGATATGAACTCAATGGTGTGGAGATTAATCGTAATAGAAATGTGGTATAACTAGCACGCTCAAAAACTGTGTAACAGTATCATTCGACAGAAGCATGATTCTACGGAATACCGGCTGAGATTCGCAGACTACTGCAGCCGGACATTTTAATTTCTGTACCGTTCTACGTACTGCTGGGATTTTGCGAAGATTACAAACGCGTAGTGATTAATGCTCGTCACGAGTTGATTTTAATACGAGCGCGCAACAACAACAATTGTCTGACGGGAGATCCGGCGGTAGAGCCAACGCTCGAATTATTCAAAGTACAGTGGTGAATGCCGCATGTGTTATTGAGCGAGATAAATAAGCTGTCGATGCTGCGCGCTTTGGAGAGCGGACGATATCTGAGCATGGCTTTTCGCTCGTGGGATTTGTACGAATTTCCACTCTTACAGAGCACAACCAAGCATTCGTGGGCCGCATTCAAGGCTACTCAGCTCGAGAAGCTGCGCTACGTTATTTTCGCTATGCAAACAGGTCGAAAAAACATCATGTCCGAGGATGTAAGTCGATTCGACGACTGCAAATTAACCAATGCGAAACTTTATCTGAATTCGGAATGTTATCCGATGTTACGATGACTTGAATCTGGATTTTGACAAAAACAGATGTGCGATTCTATACGAATTGTACGCGCGTTTCTGCAAGGGCTACTACGGATACGAGTATCTCGAGCCGAATCTCACCTTTACAACTTTTTTACATAATGGTCCATTCGTGATCATCGATTGCTCTCGACAGAACGAATCAATCAAGAGTGGCACCGTGGACGTGCGATTAGACTTTGAATGTAAAGAGGATGTACCTGCAAATACAACAGCCTATTGTCTCATCATACACGATCGCGTGATTCAGTATAATCCATTGACCAACGTTGTGCGCAAAATCACCTAAGTGTACCTCTAACACGATAAGATCTACGATACGTCGCAATCGACTGCAGTCTTCTCGACAACATGCTCGTGCCAACGTTCGTGGATCTGCAAGGATTCATCGTTAATAAGAAATTTATCGTGAAGGAAGTTGCGGTGCTGAAACAGGGGACCGTTCTCACGCATTACATTTTTTCGAGTCCCGTGCCATGGAAATTTTTGATAAGATCCGACAAGTTTTGCGCCTCCTGGTTGATTGCTTATCATCATGGATTGCAATAGGAGGATGGGACGATCCCGTACAACGAGGCAAAACGTTTAATTACGATGGCTGTATTTGAAGATGATGCTGTCGTGTATGTCAAGGGACGCGAAAAACGAACGTGGCTGCGGAACTTGCTTCTGGACGATGAGCGAGAACGCATTTACATTGAGACCCTGGATGCAGTTTACGAAGACATGGAATCTTTATCTAATCTAGATGTTACTAATATTATACGATGTGGACAACATGTTAAGAATTGCGCGTTACAAAATGTATTGAAAATATATAATTAGTGGTTGCAAAAAAATTTTTTAAATAAAAATACATTAACGTATTTATTATGTATTTCTTTTCCCTTCCTTTGTAATGTATAAACGTATGTATAAACGTATGTATAAACGTACGTATGTGCGTATAAACGTATGTATAAACGTATGTACGTATGTACATGTGTATAAACGTATGTAAAAACGTATGTATAAATTCGTGACAAAGAAAATACGTAGAAAGACTTGATAAGACGTGTCGCAACATATTCGAAATTCTTGGAAAGAGGGGGGAGGACCTGTCTTCTCTCATCGATTCCAGAAGTATTACCATTTACACGGATGCAATCAGTCTTACGATACCCGCTTGTACGAACGGTTGAAAAAATGTACGCTAAAGAGAACAGTGCATCATACGATGTGAAGAAGGAATATAACATGTAAGTTCCAACATTCTACACAAAAGAAACGTTTTTTAACATTATGTATGTACACAGTACGGAGCATCGTGCAGTGCGTTTACTGAGCAGACGAATACGGGCTACAAATTTTTGGAAATTGGAATCAACGTTGGCCCATCGAGTTACGTGGAGATCGTCCTTAGAGATCATCGCGGACACGAACTATCGCTGTCTCTCGAAACGTGGAAGAGCCTCTACGAGCAGCGAGGAAATATTTACAAGGTGTTTCGAAACGAATTCAAGGATAATTTTATAAGCGTTGGACCGCTAACCGTCAGTGTTTTTATGCTGAACTATGCTACGGTCGTACGTCTCGATTCTTCATCCGTACGCATTGATGACCGAAACGACGCTACGCCGTATGTTTGACTTTAACGGGTGTATCGATGTAATGTTCGAACGATTAGCTCGACTCGTCGACGGTAGATACCAAGTATACGCGATTCTCCAACATCGCATCTGAGAACATTATATGTGATAGCGACATCTTCAATGGACATCAGCTCATCGATTGCGAACTATTAGCTTTAGTTTTTAATAAGTACGAAAACCGGTGTAATAAGATGTAAATAAAACATTTTTGTTCGCCTTATTTCATGTGTATTGTCTTTTACTTCCCATCCTTTGCCTCGACCCGCCAGGAAAAGCTATAAAAATTAAAAAAACTGTATCATACAAAAGAAACTCGTACTCTATTAATTCTTCCATCCTTTCTTCACTCATAGTACGCGCGCTCTATCTTTCTCTAACATGCAAGCCTTTATTATAGATGCATTTTTAAAGAAAAATATGTCATGGTCAAATTCAAACCTTTATTATCAATGCATTTTTAAAGAAAAACATAGTCAAATTTTGATAACAAAAAAAAGGAGCCCTATTTTGTAGGAGCCCTATTGTATAGGAGCTCTATTGTGTAGGAGCCCAGACCTTTCCCCCTCTTTCCCCCGCGTTAGGTATCCCCCGCGCCTACAAGTACTTCCCCGCACCCCGCGTTCCCCTCCCCTGGGTTAGAACCCGCCTAGTATACCTACTCGTAGATATGAGGTCCACCCGCTTTGGACGTTCACACTGTAAAGTTTATTTTATTTTTTTTTTTTCGTTTATTACATAACGAAGAAAGAATGAAGCAACGCGTAAGCGATCAATTTTAGTTATATATAATAATAAACGAAAAAAAAAAGATAGAATGATGTTTATAGGATGAGCGCCCAAAGAGGATGAACCTCATGTCTACTAGTGATATACTCCTAAGCGTCGAGCGGCATTTGGACTGCGTGCGAGGCAATAAGGTGAGGGGAGTAACGAAAGGCGGAGCCGAATTGAAAATCGGTAGAAAAGTACAAATCATGCCAGGCCCTGCTTTAAATATTTAGGATGATCAGATCATCTGTCCATCTTTTTTATCTCCGCAAGATAAAATCCAATCAAAAATATGTTCAGACCAAAGTTGTGGAATTTAAAAAGATCTATTTATTGATCATATCAATTTGACCTCGGATGGCTTTGCCAAGATCAAATCAAGGTCACATCGATTTTTTTAAATGAAACATTCTACTTTTCTAGAATCTAATATCAATCCGATATCAAGAGCTTCCCAAAACCCTAATAAAGTATCTTTTGATTAAGTAAATTTCGAGTTAGATAGTAAAGATTAAAAGTTATAGTACTGTCGGAGTGCATTAGCATTATTCAAGGTGCACCGCGTGGAGGTTGCCCGATCAGATTTACACCTTTTACGCGCGCGCGTAGTGTGTGTGTGTGTGTGTGTGTGTGTGTGTGTGTGTGTACATGTACGTGTGTTTGCATATGTTGGTGTTTCTGAATAAGTAAATGTTTACTTGTTTATGAGAGATGTTCAAAATGATCACCGTTTTCTTACTAAAGCTGACTGCGCGACAGCTTTAGTAAGCTGTCGCTGACAGCTTTATTGCTGTTTCGTTTTAATAAGCACTCTGATTCATTCGCACGTAACGACTCTCCGCGCGCAGCTTGTTGGGACCGAACCCAAACGTCCGGGCCTTAGTAATAAATATTCAACCTTAGTAGAGACTTTCCTATATTTTCCTTGCTATAAAAATGAATCAGAGATAAATAAATATTCACTATTTCGTTTTATTTCTCAAAGTTTTCATAGATTTATTCAGTCATGTCTTATTCAAACGAAAAAGCATACGATATGTTGCTAATTTTGGGTGAGTGTCGAGGTTAATTTGCTATCGGTGAAAGATTATGGCGAAAACAGCATTTTCCTAATCGGACTTCTCACTCGCGGAAAGTCTTTTCACGATTGACTAATCGAATCAGAATTAATGGTGTCGTTCAGCCTCAACATAATAAAAGTAGACAGATCCGCTGTTCAATTAGGAATGAAAGAACAACGAAAATTCTTGCAGCGGCAGAATTGAATCCTCATGATTCTTTAAGATGTCGAGAAAGGGATTCTGATATTAGTCGTAACATTATCTGACTCATTTTAAAAGAAAACAAATTGAAACCTTACAGAATGTCTATTCATCAATCGTTGATTTATGATGATTTTGAACAGAAATTTGCATTTTGCAACTAGATAAGAAAGCAATCACCAAATTTTCACCTCAAATTTTATTTTCTGACGAATGTACATTGAAAAATGATGGATCTGTCAATACTTGAAACTATCGTTATTGGTCAGAAAATAATTCTCGCTGATTAAGACAAATAGATCATCAACATACTTGGAAAATTAATGTTTCGTGCGGCATTATTGGAAGTCAGATCATAAGTCCTATTTTCTTTGAAAACAATCTAGATAGTAATAGATATTCAGTTGTGTTAGAAAATTTTTCATTGAGATTACGCCTAGACATGTGGTTCCAACAAAATGGATGTCTGCCATATACATCAAGAGTTGCCCGTGCAGTACTAAATACTATGTTTCCGAATAAATGGCAAATACGGTCCGATCAATCATTCACCTCGATCACTGGACCTCACCGTTCTTGATTGTTATTTATGGGAAAGGATAGAAGACTTGGTATACCGTGAATGTCTAATTACTAGAGACAATATGATTTGTAGAATAACTGAAATAATTGGATCCTTGAATGCTAATGAAATTTTACATGCAATTAATTTCTTCCAAAGCAGAGTAGATGCTTACATTGTAGAAAACGATGGTCATTTTGAACATCTCTAAACAAATAAACATTTACTTATTCAGAAACACCAACTTATGCAAGTACACATATGCATATAGATGTGTGCGCGCGCGCGCACCACACACACACACACACACACACACACACACACACACAAAAGTGTAAATCCGACCGGGCAACATCCACGCGTACCTTGGGTAATGCTAATGCCGGCGGTACTGTAACTTTTAATCTTCATAATTCGGGAGTTATTTAATCAAAAGAAACTTTATTATAGGGTTTTGAAAAGCTCTTGACATCGACTATTAGATTCTAGAATAAAAAGTAGGATATTTCATTTTAAAAAATCGATGTGATCTTGATCTGACCTTGGCAAAGTCACCCAAGATCAAACTATGACATGATCAATAAATAGATCTTTTTAAACCTCACAATTTTGATCTGAACATATTTTTGATTGGACCTTATTCTGCGGAGATAAAAACAGTAGACGGGTAATCTGAGACACCCTATGTATACATGAAACTAATAAATTAATTTAATACTATTATCAGCTGCTTACTCTTTGTTTGAGTAGATATAATAAGCCGATTCTAACCCACTATGTGTTAGTGCGTATATGTATATGCGGTATTTATGTGTATATGTGAGGTGTCAGGGAGGGGAAAGTATACATAGACGTTTCGAAGAAGGGAAGCGCATCACAAGGGTCCGTGTTAGAGAGGAAGGAGGTTATTTTTCTTTTTCTCTCTCACTCGCGTTCTCTTTGTAATGGATTTTTTAATGATATAATCTAATAATATTATGATAATATTTTTTTTTATCAATGTAGTATAAATGATCAAGCGTGCTTTCTTATCGACAAATGTAATGCTGAATCGTATTACTATTATTACTGAACAGTTATTATATTATATTATAAATAATAACTAATTCTTGACTCCAGGGAAAGGGGAAAAGAAATTAAAATATATTTAAAAAGAAATCTTATACTTTATTTTTTAAACTCGATACATTTCTTTTTAGCATTGCGACTATCAATTGTATATTTTAAATACATTTTATAACGCACAATTCTTAACATTATTACGTCATGAACCGTAACAAATTTATTTTCGCGTTTATGAATTACTGTGTTAGGATGCAGATTCTTGTTACTATCCCACCGCTGTCACCAGAAATATTACGAATTCTTATGTTAAGAATAGCTAACAGTCACGGATTGAATATTTTTGCGTTGCATTGTGCGACGCGTCGTTACCGAACGCAGAGTGGGAAGAGAGAGAAAGAGAGACGGTCCAGCGCAGCGCGCGGGCAGCAGAGTCCCTCAACTCCATTCAGATAACGTATTGTGGAATTACGAGCGTTAGTTGCGGCGCTACAAGCATTAGTCGCGGCGCTCGAGTTGGTTCTTCTTTCCGGCTTCCTTTTCTCTCTCTCTCTCTCTCTCTCTCTCTCTCTCTCTCTCTCTCTCTCTCTCTCTCTCTCTCTCTCTCTCTGGTGTCATGACGTTCTGCGTACGGATCTCGCGTAAGTCTCTGCGATAATATAATAGGTTAAGACTCGATAAGATTAAGAATCGTCTTGTGTTCACTGTGAGATCGATATCGATTACTGTTCATGTCTTTCGATAATTGTTAGCGTCGTCAGACAAATATTCATACTGTATATTTTCTTAGTTTCTCGTATTCTAACCTAGCAACGCTATCCGAGCCGTCTTACGCACGCAATCACATCTCTATTTTGGTAATCTATATTTCCTAAATAATCATCAAGTTTGTATTAAACTGTCTTATGGCATATGAGTCAGAATCAATGAGTAACGTTCATTCGCAACCTAACGATTTCCCGCCAATTGTCCTTCGCCGTTAGTTGGTCGCTGGCGCCCAGACACGCTCGGCGCCACATTGGGCACAGCAGCCGCAACGTAGCCACAAACTGGTGACCCCGATGTGATTGCGTAGCGTTCTTTTTAACCTAACGCGCGCGTCTCAATAAGCCTCAGACATGGCTAGTGGCTCAGGCGATCATTGTTCGGGCAATCAGGACATCGTCGTGTATAATTGAGGTGCCTGCACTTACGCGAGTCGAAATCTATGCCGTTCTGGAAATCGAAGCCAGACCTATGATTCGTACAGATGGAAGCTCAATTCCTCACCGCGGATATAATTGTAGATGAGACGAAATACAATTATGTACAGTGTCTTGACGACGATTCTTTGAAATTAGCGATATTTAATCCGTCCGCGATGAATAGATACGCCGCGCTCAAAAATAGATTAGTCAAAAGCTTCGGGAATAGCGCTGAAAAGAAACTGCGTAGGTTATTAAACGAGATTGATCTAGGTGACCGCCGCCTGTCGCAATTGCTCCGTCGGATAAAAGATCTTGCGCAAAATGGCGTGTCAGAAGAAGTGCTTAAATCTTTATGGCTGCAGCTCTTACCACAAGAAGTGCAGGCTAACATATTAACAGTTAGCAAGCACGAACTCGAAGAGTTATCGCAACTAGCAGACCGAATAACAGACGTGCTATCCATTGGCGTTAACGCTGTCGCAGCGGTTACACCGAAAAAAGCCAATTCGATTCGCAAATATCCGCGCTTCTAGATCTAATGGAGAGATTGGAAACTCGTTTATCGCACAAGTCACGGGCTTCACGGAATTCTCGTCGTAGAAGCCGTTCAAGATCACAATCAGAGAGCAAGCTGTGCTGGTATCATTGACGTTTTGGCGGAAAAGCTATCAAGTGTACGCAGCTGGAAGCCAGCGAAACAAGAAAACTAGAAGATGAACTATCCCCGGCGGCAGATAATTTGGCCGTGGCAACTCGCCGTCTCATAATCAGAGACCGTATCAATGGCATCAAGTTTTTGGTAGACACTGGAGTGGATGTCTCGACTATTCCTGTCTCAAGACGCGATTGTACTCACATTAGCAAACAGGTACTCTACGCTGCAAATGAAACGATCATCCCTACGTATGAACAAAAATTACTCCAGCTCGATTTGGGATTCCGTCGTGTTTTTCAATGGCTTTTCATAATCGCCGAAGTGGACACCTTCATTATTGGCTCAGATTTTCTATCACGTTTCAACTTGCTGCCTGACATACGGCACAAGCGTTTAATCGACGATAACATGTTTCTTAAAGTCTCTCAGCTTGTCAGCAAAACTATTCCTCTGTTAACAGAGTTTGCCGACGATTGCCCATACAAAGATATTCTAAGCAAGTTTCCTGAAATAATTAGAACGATCACGGACAAACAAACCGCACACGAGATGGAACATGTAATCGAAACAATGGGTCCTCCTATGTCAAACAAAGCCAGATGACTCTGTCCAGAAAAACTCAAAGCAGCTAAACAAGAATTTGAGTATATGATACAGCAAGACTTATGATGAAGGCACCTTCCAAGAGCCCTTGGGCTAGTCCTCTACATCTTGTGCAGAAGAAGAATAACGATTAGCGTCCATGTGGAGATTACCGCAAATTCAATGAGGTAACGTGCCAGATCATTACTCAATTTCGTTCTTGCAAGACAACACACATTTCCTGCATGACAAAACCATGTTCTCTATGATAGATCTAGTGCATGCATACCAACAAATTTCCAGTCCGCGAATCAGATATTCCAAAAACCGCAATCATTACACCGTTCGGACTTTTCGAATTTCCTTACATGACATTCCGACTTCGTAATGCAGCATAAACTTTTCAAAGATTCATGGACCGGGTAACTGTAGGACTTGACTTCTGTTTCACTTATCGATGATATTTTAATCGCTTCGCAGCATCTAAAAATACTGTTCACTAAACTTCAACAGCATGACATAGCAATCAATCCGAATAAATGCGTGTTCGGATCAGCTTCCTGAGACATACAATCAGCGCTGAAGGCATCAAACTTTTATCCGAAAAAGTCCAAGCTATCGTTGAATTTCAGAAATCAGCTACAGTCAAAGGACTTCGACGTTTCTTAGGAATACTCAATTTCTATAACCGGTTTCTCAAAAATCTCGCAAGCATGCAAGCACCATTGCTAAATGCAATCTCGGGACGTAAACGCAACAATAATGCGAAAATAGAATGGACTCCTGAGCTCAAACAATTCTTTCAACGAGTTAAGGAACATCTCGCTCAAGCCACTTCGCTCGCATTTCCAGCAGGGCAACACTCTCGTTGCAAACAAATACCTCAGACAAAGCAATCGATGCGGTATTGCAACAGTATAGCAACGGATTTTTACAGCCACTCAATTTCTTTTCAAGGAAGCTTACGTCTACGCAAACAAAGTATAGCGCACATGATAGAGAATTATTAGCTATCAAATATTTTCGATATATGCTAGAGGGACGAAATTTTCACGTTATCACGGATCATAAACCCCTCGTGTATGCATTCAAGAGGAAATCAGATCAAATGTCGCCAAGACAAACCTGTCAACTCTTCATTTTGGAGTTCACAACTGATGTACGTCACGTTTCATTATAGCAGATGCATTATCTCGCGTCGACACTATCGTGATGCCAACTAGTCTTGATATGCAAGAGATTGCAGAAGCTCCAACCTCGGATGACGAATTACAACAACTGAAGCAATCTATCAATGTCTTTGAAGCTCAAAAAGTCTACCTTATCGGAAACAGCATCTAACATTTACTGTGACACTTCAGAAGAAGAGATCAGACCTTACATTCCTGGACCATTACGAAGACGAGTTTTTAACATGGTGCGTCAAATGTCTCATCCAAGCGGCAGAGCAACTCACCGGCAAATTGCGCAAAACTTCGTGTGGCCCTTCATGGCTACATTAAAGAGTAGGCCCGCACTTGTCTAGCATGCCAGCAACCTAAAATTCATCAGCATAATCATACCTCGCCTACCAAAATACCAGTACCAGATACTCGTTTCGAGCACGTACATATCGATATCGTCGGTCCTCTACTTACATCCAAAAGTTTCAGGTATTTATTAACAATGATTGACTGATTTACTCGTTGGCCGGAGGCTATTCCATTACAGAATTGTACAGCAAACACAGTGGCGAAGATGTTTTTCACTCACTGGATAGCCAGATTCGGAGCTCCACGCCTGATCACGACTGATCAAGGCTCACAATTCGAAGTGCAGCTGTTGAACACATGTTTGAACCAAACTCGTTGGTTCTAAATGTTGTCGGACAACTGCATTAATGTGCCACGGTGAAACTCAATGGACTGACACTGCCCGTAATATTACTCGGACTGAGAACTTGTCTCGAAGAAGATCTAGGCACTTCTGTAGCGGAATTAGTTTACGGCACTACGCTCAAAGTACCGGGTAAATTTTTCTGCTCTGAAGAAATGCCGAGCGATCCACGAATTTTCGTCGAGGATTTTCGCCTAATCATGCAAAAGTTGCGGCCTAGACCAACCTCTCATCACATTAAACTTAAGTTATTTTTCCATAAAGATTTGTATAACTGCTCTCATGTCTTCTTCAAAGTAGAAGGTAACAGAAGTCCTCTGGACCAATCATACATCGGACCGCATGAAGTTAGAGCGCATTTCGGACAAAGTCTTTGCTATAGAAGTCGACGGCAAATGTATCAACGCCACTGTAGATAGACATAAGCCTGCTTATTTAAGACTCAGAAATTACTCCGTCCTGTGTCTCCGTCTTCAACTAACATTCTAGTGTAAGGTGAACCAAAGACATCCTAGTCCAGCAACTAAGCGAAAGACTGTTAGATTTAAGAATTAATTCGCACAATGTTTCTGTTTGTTTCATTTAATTTTATTTTCTGTTATTTTCATTCTAGCGATAATGTAACCAGTATTTCTTTCTTTAACGTTTACATTGGGAGGGGAGTATTGTGGCGTTGCGAGCCTTAGTTGCGACCTGCGAGCGCTAGCTGCGGCGTTGCGAGCGTTTGTCGCGACGCTGGAGTTGGTTCTTGTTTCCGGCTCCTCCTTCTTTCTCTCTCTCTCTGGTGTCATGGCGTTCTGCGTGCGGACCTCGTGTAAGCCTTTGCGATAGTTAGTAAGTTAAGACTCGGTAAGGTTCGGAATCACGTTGTGTTCACTGCGAGATCGACATCGATCACTGCTCACTTTTTTCGGTAATTATTAGCGTCGTTGGATAAATACTCATAATGTATATTTTTTTAATTTCTCATTCTAACCTAGCAATGCGATACCGGTATTCGAACCGACTTACGCCCGCAATCACGTCTCTATTTTTGTAATCTGTATTTGCTAAATAATCATTCAAGTTTGTATTAAACCGCTTTCTGGCATATAAGTCAGAATCAACGGGTAACATTCATTCGGAAACCTGACGATTTCCCGCCAATTGTCCTTCGCCGTTAGTTGGCCATCGCCGGCGCCCAGACATGCTCGGTGCCACATTGGACACAGCAGCCGCAACGTAGCTCCAATCCTAGCGTTAGTACTGCCATCTATAAGAGTGCCGTGAACTTCTTGGCCAAAATTCAATATGGCGTCAAAATTTAACATGGCGACAAACGTGAATGTGCTATGTAATATTGTGTAACATTGTGTAATCGTAAATGATCGTAAACAAGAAAGATCTCTCTGGATGCTCTGGATCTCCTGATCTCTCCATTGAATGAGGATTTTGTACCTGATTCAATCCAGTTCAACTTGGTTTAATCATCATATACACTTTATTCATGACTGTTCAAGACACGTTATTACGTTTTATTCAAGACTGTTCAAGACACTGATCTTTGGCTGAGAGCTGGTAAGTGCTCTTAAAAAAAGCTGTACATTCCTGATGTAGATTTTATATATACATGAGTTACTATATATGTATTGTAATTGATTTCTATATCTGCTTCGTTTCATGCTTTATACTAAGTTTTTGCAATTGTATTTGTTTATTTTACTTATATGTACATGTATGATGACTCATGATGAGATCTACTCATTGTATACATAGTATGCTTTCCTTTTAGAGGACACACTCGACACAAACATCGTTCTATCTTTATCATTCGTTGAACTTTAAGAAAGATAGAACAACATTTGTGTCCTCTGAAAAGAAAGCAGCCAAAATTAATTATACATTGTTAAACTGTGTTAATTAAATACATTGTATACATAATTACCTAAAAAACGATAATTTTTAGGTAAAAAGATGGGACGAACTTGTTATGTCTCTGGTTGCACTTCTACCGCTAAAGAACCTTCACAAAAATCTATACAGGTGTGCTGAATGGACAAAAAGTTTGAATTTAAATCACTTAAGAAATTGTAATAGCAACGAATTGCAAAAGCCTAAAGTTTGTCATAAACATTTCCGCAAGACAGATTATTCCTGTTCTAAACTTCATCATGTTTTGAAAGATACAGCAATTCCATTTATAGAAGAATATGAAGAACATGCAAGTGGAAGAAATACAGAAACCAAATAAATTGCAACAAATTGAGCAAAATGTTGAACATATTAATCACAATCTATTGATTGAACAAACGTATAATGAAGAACAATGCTCATGATATACAAATCGAAGAAATACACGAACGAAACCAATTACAACAGATCATGCAAATTATTGATAAACATACAAATCAATTAGAAAATTACAAGCAGATCAACGAAAACTATTAAAAAATCACGCAGATCGACTACAACTGTTAGAAAAAAAAGTTGACCTTGTTTTGCAAAGTTCATCAACACGCCCAGACTTACATCAAATGACATGTAAAACTAATCTTTCTCCTACAGCCCAAAGATTGTACAAAACAATAACAAAATTAAAACATGAAAAAGGACGTTTAAAACGTCTTCTGCAGAGAAACAAAAAAATTAAAGAACAGACGAAAACATTATCTCGAAAAAAAGCAGCAAGAAAAATTTAAATATTAGGTGTTGGAATTAATTCGTAGCGTTTTACAAGTGATGGGAAGTACTTTCATTAATGTATTTTTTAATGCTCATGTGAAATAAATAACATTCTTTCATTAAAAACGCTACGAATTAATTCCAACACCTAATAATTCGATAAAAGTCCGAGAACGGTTTATCAATATGATTTTCAGAAATAACGATGTTCCTTCTGAGGTAATTAATTTATATTGAGTGCATTTAAAATATCATAAATTAATTTCTTATTTAAATATTACACGTTGTAAAAGAATTTAAAAATTAAGTAAAAATAATTGAGCTTAAATAAACATTAGCAAGTAAACTAAGCGATTATTATTAATTTTTTGAGTTATAAATAATTAAAATGTTTGGTTTTGTGGATAATATTATACCATCCAATATATATATCTATAATATATATGATACATATATATATATATATATATATATATATATATATATATATATATATATACGTATTGTATGAATAAAAATATTCCGTATAACAATAGCATTTCTTTATATGAAGTTATACATTATGTTTTACAATATTATCTTTATAATTTATATTATATTATACTATATATTTTTTCAAGTTCTGTATTTTGTATTTATTATGTTTTTAATTATTGCTTTCTTTGTATTACTTTATAGAGCAGACGCTATAGTATTGAAGATAAGGCATTTTGCCTTAGTTTGTATAAACAAATTTCCTGCATGTTATAGGTTTTTATGTACCCACCTTGTCTGTCCATAACAACTTTATATTTTCTACTTTCTGAAATCCCAATACAAACTGAATGCACTCGATTAATAAAACAATATTTGCAACAATATAACAAAAGATTTTAGTGATGAAAGAGACAAATATGTTACGTTAGTCTGGGATGAAATGTCTCTGCAACCCTTTTTATCATATAATAAAAAGTATGATGAGATAATTGATTTGGAAGACTGGGGTATAAAGAAGAGCAGAAAAATTGCGGATCATGTCAGTATTTTTTTTAAGAAATAATTTGACAACAGGCAGTAAGATGCCATTAGGATACGGTTTTTGCAGAAATAGCACACCTACTCATTAACTAATACAATGCATCAAAGAATGGTTACTAAATATTATTAGAGCTAGTTTAATACCTGTTGCTACAATATGCAAGGTGGGACTAATGTGGCTGTGATAAAATATTTAATAAATGAAAGCAATCAGATGCGCATAACAAAATGCTTATGTCTAAGTATCACTAAATATATATAACAAAATATATATATAATATAATTTTTTCATTAGAAATGTACATATTTGTTATGTTATAAACAAATTAATTTTTTTATTTTATAAAAAAATAAATAAAATTTTTTGTGTTACAGAAAATAGTTTTATAATAGAAAATAGAGAAATTGTACCGGTTTATGATTACATTCATCTGTTAAAAAGAGTTCGAAATAACTTATTAACCAAAGATTTGGATACAGACATTACCAACAAAAGTATAAATGAAATTAAATATGCCTCGTGGGATCACGTTATTTTAACGTATAAAATTGATAAACTGTGTTTAATGAAACAACGTTAACTTCCTAAGATAATGAAAAAACATATTGATCCTAAACTCATACCTAAGATGAGAGTTAAATATGCAGCCGAAGTTTTCAGCAATACTATTGCAAATTTTATAGATGTCGTCTTAAAATTATGTGGAGGCAAGAATTTGAAATTAATGTAACAATATTCAATAATACATAAAATATTTTTCTCTTGATTTTTTCATTTGTTAAGCTTACAATATTTATTTTAAAATGTGTTTAAATATGTTCATTTTCATTATTAAATATAACTATTTTTATTCGGAATTGTCCAAGCACGAGACAAAGTAATACAGTTACCAAATAATGCTAAAACAACGTCCGAAATATTATCATTTTTCAATTATTTATTTGACTCTTTCAACGGCAAAGAACATCAAGGATTGAATAGCATATTATTTTCTTCCAGTGGACATTTTGAATTTTGGATAGAAACTTGCGAGAAATTAAAAAAGATGCGGTATATCGACAAAAAATCTCATCAAATTCCAAGAAAGAATCCTCCTAAATGTCTTGCTAATTGGATATGGATCATTATAGCTGCAAAAGATATATAGTTTGTATTGAAAAATGCTGGTTTTGAATATTTGAATTTAAAATACCTTAATCGAGATGTTATAGAGAATTATTTCAGTCAAGTTAAAAGTAATTCATACGCAAATACTAATCCAATTCCCGAACAATTCCAAGGAATTTAAAACTAAATTAATTTCTAATTCAACCTCTAAACATTTTATTGGATCGAATAGATTGTATAGACACTGATGAAGGAGTAACATTAGCATTTACGGAATTAATAAATTTAAATGAATTTATTAAAACATCGCAAAATATTGAAACAACAAACGAAATTAACACTAATGAGAAAGACATATCAATTTCAGTACAAAATAAGATATTTATAGATTCAAATAAAATTATAGATGTTATTAATTGCAATAATATAATGCAATGTGAAATATGCCGCCATTATCGTAACATTCCATATATATTACAATGTATTAAATATGCTTTAGAAGTCATAGAAATCGAATTTCTAAATGTCTGCCATCAATTTCAAGTTTCTAAAAAATTAATGAAAATATCAGACAATGAATGTTTTTCAACGTGTACATTTTATTGCATATTTTCAAAAACAATATTATTAATGACAATTATAGAACAATTTATTAAAATATAATGCATATTTATGAATAATATTTTATTCGGAAAAAATGATAGCAATTTTGATAATTACGAGGGGTATTCAGAAAATAAGTTCCGTTTTTTTTACAAATAAAGTTTTTATTGAAAAAATCTAAAATTTACATGGATAATACTTGACAACTACTAGTCTTTTTCTACATAATTCCCGTCAATCTCAATACATTTTGTATATCTGGAAACAAGCTTCGAAATCCCTTCTGCATAGAAACTTCCCGTCAGTTCTTTAGTCCAGTTAGTTACAGCTGTCTGAACTTCCTCGTCGCTTTGGAAGCGTTTTCCGGCCAAGGACTCCTTCAGTTTCGTAAAAAGATGGTAGTCCGATGGTGCTAGATCCGGGCTATACGGTGGGTGGGTCAAAACATCCCAACTAAACTGACTCGTGTGGCCTTGTGTAGAGGAGTCAGTTCTCTGGGAACCCAACGGGCGCAAACCTTGCGAAATTCGAGTTTTTCTGAAACGATCTCATGGATAAGACTTCGGGATATCTCTGGAAAAAGGTTGTGGAGTTCATCTAAAGTTAAACGACGATCATTGCGAATCGCATTTTCAATTTTTGTCGTCAACTCATCCGTGATAAGGGAGGGTCTGCCTCTCCCACTTTCGTCTTCAAGCGAATGTCTTCCTGCCTTAAATTCTCGGACCCATCTCCGCACCATAGATTCACTCATCACACTCTCTCCATATACAGAAACAAGCTGTTTGTGAATATCAACCGATTTAAAATCTTGAGCAAAAAGAAACTGAATGATGCCGCGCAAAACAACTCGAGAAGGAATCGGAATGGAGGTGGCGGGACGCGAAGTGGAGGACTCCATTGTGATAACCTCTCCTGACCGTGTTTCACGAGCTACTGACGCCGAACACCGCTCATTCTATTCGGTAGCTTCCCCTCTTCAATGCTGTGTTGCCAGCTCGCTCATACATCGACCTTACTAAACGTATAATACAAACGGAACTTATTTTCTGGATACCCCTCGTATATATATAAAGCAGCTCAAAATTTATCATTAAAATATAAAAAAAAATAATGTATATATATATATATATATATACGTATATGAGCATAGTGCCATGTTGGATTTTGGCTAAGAAGTTCACGGCACTCTTATAGATGGCAGCACTAGGAACGCTAGTGTGGGGAATTCTTAATACCTCACTAGCGCAGCGAGTGTAGAAAGCTTAAGGATTATGTTGGCAACGAATTGCCTAGCAGCGTAAAAAAATAATAAAAAAAGAAATATTATAATAACAGATCAATAAAGGTGTTCGTCCTGTACGGTCATATAAAATTGTGCTCGTGAAATAAATATTATTATTACCAGTTACAAATAAAGTCTCGATTATTATTTTCTTTATCACATCACACGACAAGCGTGGGCTTGTCAAGAGAACTCTGACTTATCCATTGAGTCACATATTCCCACACTAGGAACGTTTTATAAATGGAGTATAAGCTTATTTCATAAGCATAGAAATGAGTATTTATTGTAGTGAGTTATTTAAATAAAAAATACAAAAATAAAAATACATATTATCTTTGGCTACAGATATTATATGAATATAGTTAAAAGTAGTTTTACTTCTTTCCCATTTTGTAATAATCAATATACCATTCTTATAAACAAAATTATTAATTTTCATCCATTTAACAATATTCAATTTTGCAAAACGTTTACTTTCAGGAAATATATAACGGTACTTAGAAACTTTTTTCACTTCAGTCTAATGTTCATTGTCCGAAAAAATTCTCGGAAACTTTGATGAAAAAAAATGGGTTTTTTTCCGGTTTTTTTTCTTACCATTTTTTCAGATTTTTTCTAATATAATTTTATTTTTATTATCTTTTATGTCAATGACATTCATTAAGTTGTTAATTTTTTTTAGTTTTAAGAATTCTAAAGAGTAATATCATTAATTATTAAAGTTCTGTGTTGTGACTATATATGAAACATTTTTTAAATTAGCAAATAATACAAAGGCATACACAGCGCAAGATGTTCGAAGCGAGAATTTTATATTTCAATAGATTAACGATAAAATAAACGTTTCGGCCTCAAATTAGGCCATCTTCAGTGTTAAAGTTTCTTACTCTAACTTACGCATACATACATATTTGCAAATACCGTATTAGAGCTGTATGAATCATGTTAAACCTTGTACAACAAGAACGCTTGTTACACGTAGATATATTTTTCTTTTCTGTTTTCGTATATTAAAAAAATCTCTACTCAGGAGATCAGCACATCCAATTCAGAAATAGTGTTTCACATGAATATTAGTCCATTAAATTTTGATGACAATTTTAAATTAATATTAACGTAATATAATTAAGTAAAATAATATTAACGATAATTGGTTAATTAATCTGAGCAATGTTGAAATACTAGAAAATGTAAAAATACTTTTTCAACTTGGACAAAAAATTAATTTACCTAATAATACTATGAACAATGATAAAGTAATTATTGATTTCATGAAGCATATTGAATACAATATTAATAAACTAGATGACAATATTCGAAATTCCATTAATGAAGAAATGATTCCATTCTAACATTAAAGAAAATTACATATAACAATTCAGCAATGAATACAGATGACACATTTTTAAAAAAAGGAATGAAAGAAGTTAAACATTTTATTGCAAAACAGCCAGAGATTTTAGTGACAGGAGCAGATAAAGGGAATTCGACTGTAGTAATGAATTTGGCGGAATATAATAAAAAAATGCACTTAATGTTATCAGATAGTAATACTTATATAAATATTTTAAAAAATCCGACGACAATGATGAATTAAATTCACATTTTGTTAAGCAGGTGGAAGACCAAGAAATACATCGATCATGCCGTTTATAAAAAATTGAACGTTACGGATGGGGCAGTGCCGAGATCTTATGGGTTGCCTAAGATCCACAAAGAGGGAAATCCGCTAAGAATGATTGTCAACTGTATTAACAGTCTTTTACATCCTCTCGCCTCTTATTTAAAAGATGTCATTGATAAAAAAAAATTGAGTTACATTAAAAATAGTTGGGAATTGATGAATAAATTAAAGGGTATGGCTCAAGATTCTAATTATAAAATGGTCTAATTATAAAATGGTCTTATTCGGTATTATATCTATGTATACCAATATTCCGGAAGACTTGGTTATAGAGAACATTAAAAAAAGATGGAAGTTTATATAAAAAAACACGAGTATTCCTATGAAAGAATTTTTAAATGGCATTTCATTAGTTCTCAACGCAATCTTCAAATTTGACAACCAATATTTCAAACAAATCTTTGGCATGCCTATCTCCATTGTTACTTGTCTTGACAAATCTTGTAATTCATTAGAATTTGGAAATTATGTATTCAATAACTAAGAATGATCCATGGGAATATGACGGATCGGTGTTAGACATTTCTCTCTTGAGCGATGACTACACAACTGCTAACTTCTTTTAATGATAATTTTCCAGAAAAAATATATCTACGTGTAACGAGCGTTCTTGTTGTACAAGATTTAACATGATTCATACAGATAATACAGTTTTCGCAAATATGTATATATGCGTAAGTTAGAGGAAGAAACTTTGTAATATTTAAGATGGCCTATTTTGAGGTCAAAATGTTTATCGTTAATCTATTGAAACATAAAATTCTAGCTTCGAACATCTTGCGTTGTGGTGTATATCTTTGTATTATTTGCTGTTTTTAAAATCTAATCACGTATTGACCTTCTTTTTTTAAAATTTATGAACTTTTCTCTCTCTCTCTCTCTCTCTCTCTCTCCTGGTAAAGATATTGAACATTAATTTTAAAAAACTATGTACGCGATACCAAAACTAAACCTCCTGCACGGAATTATCCTTTTTTTTTTGATGAAAAGAAAAAGAGAAAAGACAAACTGTATAAGAAGTTTAATTTTCCCGGAGTATGGAAAAAGAACATATTTCTTATAAGGATATTATTACGTACGTATTGTAGTATGACAAAGATTGCAGGTATATTTGTATGTTATTCAGCTGCAATATAAAATATTTCTAGAAAAAGAATTTTTTCATCCTACAGTCAACACACTCAAAAAACTTATCATACATAAAATGACGCATAGACGGAGATAAATTTCCTATTTTTTCTTTTTGTGAAAATGATTTAAAGCAACATTCCATCATTAAATTCAAATATAAGTGAAGAAAATCTACTAAAAGAATATTTTTTAGTAAAAAAATGGACAAAGTGGATTCCTCTATTTTATTTTTCTGAAAGTTTACGAAATACTACAAGAAAATATTTTTAAAATTTTTCTGTAAATTATATTTTTCGGAAAAAATAGAAAAATCCATGTTTTTTTCTTTAATTTTATTTTTCCGAAAATTAAGAACACTTAAGACAGCATTTTTTTAATTTTTCAATCTCGAATCATTCAGAAATTATTAAGATGGCCTGGAACTTTTGGCGGACACTGTATAATATCGTGTAAATTAATTATTTTTGCAATTAGAAATGTTTCCTTTATTTTAAGTGGACCATATTATGCATCTTTATAAGATTTTGAAAACGAGGAAATTTTTATTCAAGATATTATTTAAGATTAAATTAAATTTTAACTCAAAATTTAAATGACATTTTATACTTTTATCAACAATATTAATGCGATTTTAATCTGAAATGCACAATATAATTATCAAAAAATAGATTACACCTTCGAATCCCTTTGCTGAATTTTACAAAATCGATTTGAAATAGACTTTTTTTTATTAGAAATAAGCAATTCTTTATAAAAATCAGTTCAAAATAAGGTTCAAAAATAGTTTTGCTTAGATGTAACACTTTTTTGCTAAAAGATTGGTTTAAAATCATCCTTTCAGTTTGGGGAATCAGTCAATTTTTTTATAAACCAGAACATTCATACTAAAGGATAATAAAGGATGTAAAATTTTTTTCTTTTATATATGCAGTCGTTATGAAGTTCATTTCTGATATAAATGGATTTTTTTTATAACTAAAATAGAATAAGATAAAGAACAACACAAAATCTATATTCATTTTGAATTGACCAAGTACAATATAAAAATGATCACAATTCAAAAATATTCATCTTTTGACTTTATAAATTTTTTCAAATAGTGGTGATACATTGAGTCTTGATGTTCTTATCAGATTAATTTTCAGAGTCTCGGTATTTAGAATAAACCTTTCATTTAAATTATTTGAATGTTAAAGGAAATAAATGAAATAAAAAAAAAATAAAGCTTGTTCTAAATCCAATCGAGGATTTAAAGATTAATTTGGTGAAAGTATCGTCGAAGATATTCGTTAAAGCTATGCCCACTGCGAAAGTTTAAAACCCGATTGCAAAATTTGTGAACACAAAAGACAAA
This sequence comes from Acromyrmex echinatior, assembly GCF_024713525.1. NCBI lineage: Eukaryota > Metazoa > Arthropoda > Insecta > Hymenoptera > Formicidae > Acromyrmex > Acromyrmex echinatior. Next base: position 10,853,965 of record NC_141863.1, read on the forward strand.
CATATTTTGAATAATTATAATTATTTTTATTTTATAATTAGCCAATTTAATAAGGCAAGTTAAATTTCTAACTAATTTCTAACTAATTTTATGGCACGATTACGTATTGTATTACGTAAATTATATCTAGATATATTATAATAAAATTATGCAATATTAAATCATTATAATATGTATCATCTGCTGCGTATTACAGATTAATCTAATTGTCCTGTATTCTATTATTTCGTCTCAAAACTAGGTCAATGTGATAATCCTGGCGCATAAGTCGCAATGATCAGTATCTTTGACAGAAATTTTCCTGTGAACTCTCGTTGCAGGAAATTATTCCAAATGAAATTAAACGATACGCTTGAGAGGCGGATGGACCGCTCCAGCAGATATACCAGATAATTTTATCGGCGACCATCAGAGAATAAACTAATTTCGGTATCCTTTATTCCTCGTTCTGATTGTGCGCGCGACAAAGAGCCCTCAGGGACTCTTCGCTTCCAATATATGTACAATGCTATCGAAATCTGTCGGCACGGCACAGCACGGTCACCCACTCTATCTACACCTTTGCCTGCGCTACCCCTTCGCGCGAACCACGATCAATATACGATTGGCCGGGTATCGATCACCCGAGCACAAACGCGAAATCGCTTTTGGCTAAATTTCAAAGGAATATGAGGAACTGAGGAAAATTTCAGCTGCAGTTGCTAAAGTGCTTCGTTACCGACTCCCGTTGTCTGGTAATTTGACAATGAGAGCGTGTGCTTCGCTGTTCTGTAATCTCCCGCCACGTCGTAAACGAATTAAAGCGTAATTTAAAAACGAATGATTGAATAGAAAATTAATTTGATTGACCGCCTCAGTCGTAAAGATTATTATGGATCAAATTTTTAGCGATTTACAGGGGATAGACTTATTCGTATACATGGATGACAGTAACGTACGCGAGTTCATTAATTCCATCTACATCTATCGTAATATATGTCGTAAGCTCCTTACAATGATCATAACTCGCCGTAACAGCTATCGTAAACTCAACTTCAACTCTTACTTATTACGATACTTGTCTGGTGACCTTGCAAAAAAAATTTGATAAAAAATTTATAGAAATCTGATAGGAATCCTACATAATTTTTATTAGAATCTATCGTATCTATTGGATATTAAAATCACGACAAATGAAAAAGTTATAAATTTCTGTCGTTTTATATCTTATATTAAATAAATGATAGAATACTTATCGGAAATCACTTCTCTCTCTCTCTCTCTCTCTCTCTCTCTATATATATATATATATATATATATATATATATATATATATATCCTATCATATTATCTGATTTATTAATAAATAATGAAAGAATGTTTATATGAACCAATACAATTTAATCCTAATACGCTTCTATATGTTTGAATAAGACAGATATTATAAAAAAATTATCGTATTCTATCATTAGCGATACAATGTCATATAGATCATTGCATTATCTAATTTAATAAAAAATAAACGAAAAGATGTTTATATGAACTTATACAATTTAATCCAAAAATGTTCCTATATGTTTGAATAAGACAGATGTTATAGAAAAATTATTATATCCTATCATTGGCAATATAATATGACATTCTTCAGATCATTGAACAATTATTTTACAGATTATTTCAGCATACATAATAAAGTTATACAATTAATATATCGTTTTATATCTTATCTTATTTAAACGATGGAATAAGTAATTATATACACAAACTCCTTTGTCACATTCTTTGATTTAATATAAAATAAGTGACAGAATGATTTATGCGAATCTATACAATTTAATCCGAAAATGTCCCTATCTGTTTAAATAGATAGATGTTATAAAAAAATTATTCCACCGTTGTTATATAATTAATCATTCATTTAAGTCATTGAGTAACTAATTATTTAATAACCTAAATATCACATTATGTTGCCAACTATTGAATACGATAATTTTTTCATAAAATCTTATTCTAACATATAGGAACATTCTGGATTAAATTATATAGTTTCTTATAAACATTATGTCATTTTTATGATATAACTTAAATATCGTTTTAATCGTAAATTTCTGATTACTTACCTGCTATATTAAATAAATTTTCTGTATTTGTCTATCGTTTTCACATAGTTTAAATACCGTTTGAAATCTATTTCTATCTGTTCATGTTGTATTAAAATTAATAATATTCTATCATGTTTTTGAATCGTAAATTTCAGATAACTCGTTTAAAGTACGTGACATATTTTCTTTATTTCTGTATCGTTTTTATTATACAACTTAAATGTCGGTTTTAATCAATTATTTTAGTCGTGTGTTTTATCAAAATTAATAATATTCTATCATATCTTTAATCGTAAATTTCAGATTCTAAAATTTAAAATTAAATTTCAGATTTTAAAATTTACAAAGCAAAAACACGAAAGAATATTATTAATTTTGATAGAACATGATCAGATAGAAATTGATTGAAAACGATATCTGAGCTGACGAAAATGATGCAGAAGTATACAAACTCTATCAAATATTTTAGATAAGTAATCTGAAATTTACAATTCAAAAACACGATAGGATGTTATTAATTATTAATTTTCATAAAACGTGACCAAATAGAAATTGTTTAAAAACGATAATTAAGCTATAAGATGAAAATGATAGAGAAATATAGAAAATTTATATCAGGCAAGTAATCTAAAATTTAAGATTAAAAACAATACTTAAGGTATATTATAAACGTGATACAATGTTTATAAGAATCTATGTAACTTAATCCAAAAATGTCTCTATAATCGCATTGTTTCTATTATCACATGCTAAAGTATCCAGACAAGCGTGTGATTATAGTTCAGCGTGCTAGACTTAAAGTGCTAGATTATCACTCCGTAGATCTCAGGTTCAAATCCCGTCAATTCCAATATGCGTTTCAAAAATTATAAATTTTTGATGCATAATTGTAATTAATGAATTGCAATATGAAAATATAAATGAACTCTACAAAAGAATAATAAAAAATAATAATTGTAATTTTAATTATTATAAAAAGTTCTTTTTTAAAAATAATATGAAATTTACGATTAATATAATACTATTAATTATGATAAAACATGATCAGATAGAAATTGATTAAAAACGATATCTAAGCCGTGCGACAAAAACGATAGAGAAATATAGAAAATCTATCAAATATATCAGATCAATAACCTGAAATTTACGAATCAAAAACACGATAGAATATTATTGATTTTAATAAAATATGACTAGATAGAAATTGATTAAATACGATATATATATATATATATATATATATATATATATATATAAGCTATATGACAAAAAGGATAGAGAAATATAGAAAATCTATCATATATTTCAGATAAGTAATTTGAAATTTACGAACCAAACACGATCTTTCAATCAGATAGAGTTTTTTCCTATCTGATTCTATCGGACTTTTTAAGCAGGGGATATGATAGTCAATGAAGTTAGGTGAAATCCGCGAGCATTGCGAGGTCAATTGATAGGCCGAATCCATCATCTTCGGTAACGTTTATTTCGAATTCATTATTTTTTATGATAAAAAACCAATACCTACAATGTTATTTGGCCCTAATGTTCTATTATTTCGCTATTAGCTGCGTTAAGATACTTACCGTAAATGTAGGTGACTTGGGATAGTGCAGGTAACTTGGGGCACAGCATGTATTTTTGTTAAATTTAATCCATCCATTGAATTTAACAGAAGTACATGCCGTTCCAAGTTACCTACACTGTTTCAAATCATCTACATTTGCGGTACGATCTTATGACAGACAATGTTTACGGTAGCTTTTATTCTTACGATCACGACCGCTTACAATAGATATAGATGAGCCTTAAAAGAACATGACATTAAAATGAATAAATTAATGAATCAGCTAAGATCGGCAAATTTTTACAACCTGACAAGTGCGAATTTTTACGTCGAAGTAGCATACTTAAGGCATGATTGGTGAGGACGGAATCTGTCCAGATTCCGCAGCAGTGAGAAATTCACAGTAGTAAGAAATTTTCCAGTTTCACGTAACGCCAAGAATGTTCGTCAGTTTTTAAAGTTTAGCCGATTATCAGTTATTATTCGGTTCCACGAATTTTCGAAAATTGCTTCTCAAACTTTATTAAAAAAGAATTGCCATTTATAATAATGCAACTCAAAATGCATTTGATGCCCTTCGTGAATTACTTTGTAAAGAGCTTGTTCTCCAATACCCAGACTTTGAACACGATTTCATAATCACTATAGAAGCTTCCAATTGTGCTATTGCTGGAGCTTTAAGTCAGGAGGAAATTAGTCAGGATCTTCCTATCTCCTACGTCTCTAGAATTTTAAATTTAGCTGAAAAAATTATTCCACGATAGAAAAAGAATTACTCGCGATAACTTATTGCATTAATAATTTTCGACCTTACATTTACGATCATACTTTCATTAGTTACTGATCACCAACCTTTAACATGGCTACATTATTGACTACGTTTACACAACTTCAATTTAGTTGAAGTTATTTTAACGATGATGTTATAATTCCTAATTAAGCGAGTCGCGTTTACATGTTCAAGAACGTGTTTAATGTTCTAATTTCTACTTAAGGTGAATAACGCTTATCTTATTCCCATCAAAGTGAAATAAATCTAGAAGCAAAGTGAACTTTTAGGTTAGTATGTTTGGAAATTATTAAATATTTATTTGTTAAATGAAATTAATATACATATAACTAAAAAGTGAAATTAACATTTTAGGTTGTTATAAATTTTGGACATGAAGTGATCGAAAAGAACATGAAACACGTCCATTCGTTTGTTGCTATATATTTTGCAAATGTAAAAAACGTGATCATGCAACCCATATTACATATTCAAAATCTTTTAATTAAAACAAGGCGAAGACATCAGAAAGAAATGAAATTCTTGTTAAATTCAACGCTATCAAATCATTTGCTTGATCTCGAACCTTTATTACAATTTTCACGAAAAAGAAAAATATGAATGAAAAAAACGAAGTTTTGATTGGTGGGACCGAATTGTTAATGGTCATTTTAAGGACGAAGACTGGTTCGAAAATTTTCGGATGACAAAAGCAACTTTTTTCTGGTTATTCAATCAATTACGAGAAACTCCAAATTTAAATCAGAAACTCGAGAGACTCGAGTCAAAAAACAAGTCGCTTTTTGTCTGTATTTCTTATCCAGCTGCTGTGAATACCTATCGTATAATCGGAAATAACTTTGGGATTCAGAAGGCCACTGTATGGAAGTGTATTCACAGAGTAATTGATGCAATTAATACAAAACTAATGAGTTTATGGATAATCATGCCTGACAATGATGAGTGTCATGAAATAGCTGTTGCTTTTGAGATAAAAACGCATATTTCCCCAATTAATTGGAGCAATTGATGGGACACATATCCCCATTCTTTCTCCTAGCGATGGGTACAGAGATTTTATTAATCGAAAAGGATGACCATTTATGATACTGCAAGCAGTTGTAGATAACAACTACAGGTATTATAATGTGCAAAAATATTATTTGTTTATTTTTATCTTTAATAAAACTGTTTTTGTCTTTAATAGAATGATTAATTAATGTCATTATTTTTTAGGTTTTGTAATATTTGCTGTGGCGTACCAGAATCGTGTCATTATGTTGCGGTTTTTCAGACTTCAAAATTGTATAGTAATTATAATTTATTAATTCTTAAAATTGGTACAAGATGATTTATTCCTTACTACAGTTAATATTACAATTTCATAAAATTTACAAAAAACTGATTTCAGGAAACGAAAATAATATTAAATGTGCCTTATCTTATAATAGGAGATCCTGCCTATCTGCAATGGCTCGTTAAGGATATACTAAAAATGTTTGCCTCACTCCTTCAAGCAAGAATCCTTCAATGTATATTTGAATTCTGCTCGCGTATGTGTTGAAATAGCTTTTGGAAGGCTAAAAACTCGCTAGTGACAACTATTCAAACGAATGAACATGCACTATACTTACGTAGCCTATGTAATATCAGCTATGTACTTTACATAACATAGTCGAGACGTGAAATGAAATATTTTTACCTGTGTGGGAACGGGCAGCAAGACAGATAGAAACTGAAATTCAGCAACTAGAACGAAAAGCTCGAAATTTGAATAACTTTGATGCCAGTAACATAAGAGATATTCTGAAAAATCATTTGGCTGAAAATTGAGTTCTGAAGAACATAAACGATGTAATAAAATCTTGTACCCTCCACGAGCTATTTTTTTTTGCTATCTTAACTATATCTTTATGTCTAATTATATTTTTATTATGGTAATCACATAATACAACCAATTCAACTTATTCTAATATTTCACTGACGGTCAGTAGGTACAATATAAAATATATCGCAAAAAGAAAAGTAATTAAGCGAATGCCAAATATATAATGATATATAATTTTTAAGTTTAATCAGGAGATCGATGATGTAACTTTTTTTTGAGCGTAGAAAATGAAACTTTTTTTGTATGTACATGTGTATATGTACATACATGAAAAATTTCACTTTTCATATCTTTACTCTAGAAAAAAATTACAGAATCGATACCCAGTGTGTCCTCACTATCTTAAAATTGTTACGAATCTTGAGTACTCGAAAATTGTTTATTCTGCGAATCTTGTGATGTTACGTTCAATATTGATTGTGCGGAAATAGACTTTTGATTTTCAGCTTATGGATATTTCTTTACAGTGATAGTTTGTTGAATACTTGTGGCTGTAGTTTTCTTTGGAGTTGGATTTTTTAAATTTAATAATACTTTAGGAAAAGGACTTGAAGAAAAAGCTTGCGATTTAAGATTAGGTGGTGAAAATAGAGAAGAATAATGAAATAGGAAGATTATAAAGAGATTATTTTAAGCGACAAAATTGAATGTAGGAACTGAAACTGTAAAGAAAGTTGAGACGGGAGCGTTCTTTAGGAGCGAAAATATTCTGTAAACCCTTTAACAATTGGTTAGTTGTTTCTTTTAACATACTTCTTTGGCTTTCAAGCATGTTATTAATTATTTCTTGTTCAAATTGTTGTTCAGATTTAATTAATTGTTCAACAAAGCGCCCATTCTCTATCATAATTTTGTTTTGAATTTCTTCATAATTTTCTTTTAATTTGTCTGCATATTTCAAGGGCATAGCTTGTTTTCATCTCTTTACTCGACGTCTTTTTGCAGGAATAAAATTATTAACTATGCTTTCATTTACAGTATACGATTCGCTTAACGAATCTTTTTGTATAGAGTCTGTTGTCGAATTATTGTCCGATATCGATGAACATCCTGGGACTACACCGTCATGGTTCTAGAGCATCTTCATAAATCCTATTGCTTGAATCTAGTATAGAATAATATTTTCATCTATTATATAATAATATTACCTCATACACAATATGCTTTCATTAGGCTCTTACCTACTACAATTCTTACATACTAAAATTATATATGTAACAGAATCACTTAACTATTGTCACTGCTCTCAGAGAGATTTTGTAATAATATGCTGTTTACATCCTGTATGGCAACGGGACAAAAAGTCAAAAATTGGCTCATTTCTTCGGCATATGGAAATGAGGATATGTAATTGCCAGATCCACTTTATCTCATTTGTCTTCGGATTTTGTTATATTGAACTAAAAAACATTACAAATAACATTACAATACAAAATTATCCATAAATCAAAAACATGCATAACCAATAAATTTATTTATTAGGTGTTGGAATTAATTCGTAGCGTTTTTTAAATGAAAGAATGTTATTTATTTCACATGAGTATTAAAAAATACATTAATGAAAGTACTTCCCATCACTTTCTACTACTTTTGACCATCTTTCGGGCAGTAAATGAATACCGCGTCGGAAGAACTGTTCATCTTTAGATGAAATCCAGGAATCGAACCATTTTGTACAATCTTCGTAAGATGTGAACTTCTGCTCGCACAAGCTATGAGCTAATGATCGAAACAAGTGGTAGTCGCTAGGTGCAATATCAGGAGAATACGGCGGGTGCGGTAGCACTTCCCATTTAAGTGTTTCCAGGTATGTTTTTACCGGTTTTGCAACGTGTGGACGAGCATTGTCGTGCAGCAAGATGACTTTATCGTGTCTTTCGAAGTATTCCGACCGTTTTTGCTTCAATGCACGGCTCAAGCACATCAGTTGCCGTCGGTAGAGATCTCCAGTAACGGTTTCATGCGGTTTTAGCAGTTCGTAGTATATGACACCCTTCTGATCCTACCAAATACAGAGCAGGAGCTTTGAGCCATGGATATTGGGCTTTGCCACTGATGTTGATGGTTCGCCGGGCTTAACCCATGACTTTCTGCGCTTTGGATTGTCATAATGGATCCACTTTTCGTCACCGGTAACAATCCGATGCAAAAAACCTTTTCTTTTCTGCCGTTGAAGCAGCAGTTCGCACGTGAGAAAACGTCTCTCAATATCCCTTGGTTTCAATTCATATGGGACCCAATGTCCTTCCTTCTGGATCATGCCCAAACTTTTAAGACGTTTTCCTATTGTTGAGAAGTCAACTTCCAATGACGTAGATAATTCTTTAAGTGTTTGACATGAGTTTTCATTGAGCAGTGCCTGCAAATCGTTATCTTCAAATTTTTTCGGCTGACCAGGTCGCTCCTTGTCATCCAAGTCGAAATCACCAGCTTTAAAACGTGCAAACCACTTCCTACACGTTTGCTCAGCTAGAGCATGTTCACTATACACATCCACTAAAATACGATGAGCTTCAGCTGCACTTTTGTTCATATTAAAGTAATGAAGCAAAACTCCCCGCAAAAACACTTTATCTGGCACAAATTTTGACATATTCAATGAATTATACAGTATTGTTATTTATGATTTCAAGAAAGGTTATGTACGGCAAATGACGTCCTATGATAGATGTTTACAGATGTTTAGATGTAATGTATACAGAACTATAGGTAACAACGAAATAGTGTACTGCTTGTGCCATCTCTTGTAAAACGCTACGAATTAATTCCAACACCTAATATTTTCTATAAAATATATTTTTACTTACGCCTCAATGTTCTAAATCTAGTTTGCATTTGCTTTGACGTTTTAGTGTAACCTTTTTCGTTCATAGACGATTCTAAATTGTTAAAAATGTCATCTTCTCGAATTCTTTTTCCGTCTAAATTTTTCATTACTTGCCGTTCTCTCATTAATTTGAGAAAATATCGAGTTTCTTCGGTTTCCCAACTTTTGCGCTTTTTCATTTTCATATTTTGGCTTTATTCTTTTAATTTATGCGTTTACATTGTTCGATTTACGTTGAAATTATAACGCGCATTTACACATCTTTTTTATGTCGATGATTATAATTCTAAGTCTCTTCATCAAATTACTTTGAGTTACTACATCGAAGTAATAACTTCATCTTAAAATTTACATGGCATTTAACGTCAATAGTTATAATATCGATGTTATAACTTCGGCGTAAATTGAGCCGTGTAAACGTAGTCATTTAAAAGATCCTACATCCTGTCTTATGCAGTGGCGTCCTAAATTAAAAGAATATGACTATAAAATCATATATAAAAAAGGAATGGTAAATAATAATGCTATCAAAGAATCCCGATATAGATATATCACATACCTTCCAGTGCTTTCTATTTTGGAAAAAGACTTGTCTTGACAAGACGTGGAAAATCATGGACAGTTCAAATACAGATGATGATCGACTTCGAAAAAGATCTGGTGAAGGTAAGGATGTGAGATTAAGTTCTCCACCATTGACTGAATCCTCCGACGAATTTGATACAGCTGATATTGCAATAACTTCTTCCTTTTTTCTTCTTTTCGTGAACCACTAATATCAGCTACTGGTGACGCTATTAATCGATCCCGACGCGAGTCAAATCGCTTCGGCTGAATCAAATCGATATTATTTAAGACCTTGGAGAGGAATTCTATTTCCAACAATCCCTTGAAATCCTTGAAAAAGAATCATGAGACCATCGGTTTACTTTCGATTCCCCTTGAATTCCCTCTTCTCCCTCATCTAGTAATAGATACTCGGATGCCTCTGATGACGAGTTCGAGATAGTTGACATTTCCGATGAAATTAGTTGATAGGGGAACAATCTATTATTAGCGGGATTGATTCCCTCGAAAATCCAGTAGGATTAGATCCGTCGCAAAAAATTCATAACCGAATACGAGAAAGTAGCGTTTTTACTTAATCGGGTTGATAATATAATAACGATGATAGATGAACGACCTTTCGACAATGGCACTCAGGAATTTCATAAAGTCAGAAAATTGCCAAATTAATGAGTTTATGCTCGAAAAAGTTCGCGTTATTGATTCAATTTATCTTGAAGGTTATGTCATTATTTGTAAAAGAAGGGTTTTATATTCAAATAAACGAAACGATTTTTAATGAATGTTTTTTTTTCTCTTTTCAACGTGTTAACGAATTGCGTACAATAAATATACGGAAAATATACAATAAGTTAGATTTGACATCTTGGAAATCTATACTGTTTATGCTAAATCATATTACTGAAGAATGCTCTCTCACTATTATTGTATGTAACGAAGCAGTCTCCACTCCTTCTGTTCCGTTATATACAACCTTTACCCCTCGGTGAAGGATAGAATTAATATTATCCATAGTAGTAAAGCAAGGCGGGTTCTAACCCATAAGGCTAGAGGGAAACGCGGGACGCGGGGGATATTCATAGGCGCGGGGGATACTCGTAACGCAGAGAAAGAGGGGGAAAGGTCCCAGCGCTATTGATGTTACATAAACGTAGGATCCCGGTCCTTATTTTTTGTCGTCACCCGCCTCTCTCTCTCCAAAAATGCATCGGTAACAAAGGCTTGCAAACACTTATAGCACATACCTACCATCTCTCTTTCTCTTATGTTTCATCATCTTTCCCGCCGCTGCGTTGTCACTCTCATATATCTTCTTGCATGCAAACATATTTTATCATACGTTTTTATTTAATGACTTAAAAAGAGAACACTTAATACGGTCGTGACAGTACCGTCGAGTGAAGATGCTGTCGACGCACGTAATTTAGCAGCGCGGAAATAAGAAGGAAAGAAGAAAACAAATAGATGCGAAATCCGAGTAATATAATTTACATATATTTTTTTCACACCACATAAAAATTTTATTATAATAAAAAATTAAAAAATTTTAATTCAAAAAAATTTTTTTTAATGAAAATAAAAAATTTAAAAAATTTTAATTAAAAAAAAATGAAAATGAAAATTAAAAATTTTTTAAATATATGATATTTGAGACGTCATCGTTTGTAAAACAAAAGCGTTACATTAGCATGCAACATATAAGAAGAGAAAGTCATATATAATATAAATTTATGATACTTACAATTCCAATCTTCCGGCTCCGGATCGGGCTCGTACGGTCGGAGACCGAACAGTTGAGCTAGGAAGAAGTCACCTTTCTCCCATATGTCAACTTGTTCCTCCCGGTCCCGCTGTCTGTCAGCTCGTACCATTTGCCATGTGATGATATAAATTCTTTTATTTGAATATAATAACGAGGTACACCCTGAAAAATGAATAAAGTGAATTTAAAAGAAGTATTATAAAAAGTGAATTAGAAAATAAATCTATTTATTATACTTACTGAGGGGATAATTTGCATCCCCACTTCGTTTCGCAACTGTAGCCTGAGCTACTAGTTATCGACTATAAGGTATTGGAAAAAAAAAAAGTAAAAAGATGTTAGAAGCACAAATTCACTAAAATATTTGATACAAATAAAAAGAAAAAACTTACTCCTTCAATGAGATATTCGTAACGAATCCTATTCAAATCCCGTAAATTATTCATCGTTGTTGTTGATGTTGTTATGAAAAATATCCCGGAAAAAAGTCGACGAAATTTAAAACAAAAATCACACAATATTATCACTTTCACTATCACTCAATCACTTAATAAACGTGCAAAAGTATTATTTAGCGTTAATGGTAAAATACTTTTTTACGTTGGGGAAAAAAATCACTCACGTTGCAATATATTAAACTCTTCGTATTAGTTTCGCGCGCGGACAAGATTCAGCCAAGACTGACGCTGAGAAGCATCCTTTGTCATAACGAGACTACCTAGGATACATTTGCGCTGCATATGAAACACTTAAGATCATGTTAAAGAAAGGATGGAAAAAAGGAATCAATAGAGTACAAATATCCTTTTTTTTCGATACAATTTTTTCAATACAATTTTTCCTGCGCGGCGAGACAAAGAATGGGGAGTAAAAAAAATACATATATAGTAATGCGAACAAAAATCTTTTATTCACATTACACTTATTACACTGATTTTTTCTCATTATTTATTATATTTTTTTTGCGATCCACAGCGTTCGCCACATGCGATCGGTGGCTCGAACATCGCTAGCAGCTTTCTGGAAAAAGAGGACGAAACATTTTTAATCACTATTCGCTTTTTTCAGCAGAGAATAAAATGCATTAGTACTAGTCATTCTAAATAAGATACCTTATGGCTTATATTAGTTGTAGTAAAAAGAAATCCATTATTTTTCCAATAGATGGCTTTAGTAATCTGTATCACGTGTAGACGAAATACAAATTACTAAAGTCATCGGAAAAATAATGGATTTCTTTTTACTACACCTAATATTTTGATGACATTGATGACATTGATAATGAGCAACACGATTTTGATGCTTTTTCACTAGGACATTCCCATTATCTCGCTTTTTCCCTCGATGATGATGGACTTGATGGACCTGATAACAAGGGACGATACTCCTTACGTTCGATCGATTTTCGACGATATATTCTTTTACTCGATCCATGTCTTATCGCTCGTAATTAATATTTATGATTGAATGAAAAAAAGCTATATATATTGTTTATATACACTATCAGATCGGTGACATGTCGTCACGCGTTAATAGAAGCGTCGATGTTTTTCGGCTGCTAAACAAAAAACATAACTCTTCTGCAGTAAATGTGGAAGGCAGAATGTGCAGGTATTCGCACAAAGGCGAGTACTCCAAATCGAACGCACTCTTTTTTGTCATCGATTTCTCTTTTATTACTTGAACATACGTTCTAACGAATAGAAAATATTTACTTAAATTTTATGATCGACAATCTAAAAAATTAAATGCTACCCTTTGTGATTGCTCATTTGTTTTTCGAACTTCCTGTTGTTGACGAGAAAACGCCCTTCAACTTGCTTTTACGTTTGAAAATATGAGTCTTTATATACACAGGATCCATATTTAGATTTTGTATTTACTGAACCGATTGTATATAAATAGGATTTTCTCTACATGGTTTGTAACCTTTGTCGTAAATTTTATTGCCGTGGATTTGACGATTCTGAGGATCTATGTTTTTGTTTATGTTTCCAATATCATTGGGAAGATTTTCTAATGGCACGTTTCTTGAATATTATCACGCTCGCCGATCGGTGATCGTTAAAGCTCGAGTTTTATGTTCGCGCTTTGTATTAACGACTGTTCTTTTTTTGGCCGAAATTTTCACGAAACGGAGAAATCTTGAAGTCCACTGGACGTAATATAATATATAATAGATCATAAGTGCCGACACCACAGATGATGCCCTGGAAGACAAACGAATCGGTCGCTCCGGTTGTTGATAATAAGTTAATCATCGTGCGAACATAGCTAACATAGTCGAGTATATTCGAAACATGGAACTGGAATAGTTAAATAATGGATCAAGATTCCGATGAAGAAATGTTATCAGACGACACTGGCTATGCTAGCGATTTGAGCGAGCACGCATATGGATTACGCAGAGAAATTTGTGCCGTCTTCAGAAATCCATGCACTGAATGGCCGTACTAAACAATGCATGATCCAGTGCTATTATACAACTGATGATGCTTTAATTGTATGTGCAGCATGAATGATCCGTTTGGCTGACACCGATGTTGTGGAAATGTATCTTGTAAGGAAGATATCGGTTATATTGACGCGCTAAGCGGTCGGTCTTGCACGAATTGCAGAGTGTCAATGTACACTATATTTCCGTGCAACAAGTGCTCACACTGCATACATTGAAAAAATTGTTGCGAATAGTATTGTGAACGAAACACTGGAAAATATGTGGGAGGACTGTAATGTAGATGATGTGCTATATGTTCTCGTAATCTATAAAAAAAGAGACATAGGTGTGCGAAAATCGCCGGTGCAATTCCTATGCGATCGAACATTAGGTATACGTGATGAGAAACATGGAATAGTTATTAAAGAGCACGTTTCTGACTGGTCTTTACTCGCGCGACAGAAAGTGTACCCACGGTTACGAGACAAATGTTACGAGGACGATGAGAATGAAAAGAGACATTGGTGAAATAGAAATGTCAATGTAATAAAGGACGATTATTATTGGGCGAAGAAAATCGCAGATAAGAGCCAAAGTTGATGCATATGCATTAAGATTCCCACAGGTAATGAAAAGTGCGTCGAACTGCTGCTTATTGACAATATGAATGGAGTTTTGTGATCGGGATTTGCGCTAAAACTATTTTTCGATAGATGCGACGATCAATGTTTTGAGTGTGAACAGTGCACTTTCGCAAACAAACCTAATGAAAAGATGTTAGAACATTATGACATTTTAGATATGTCACGGTGTTGAAACGTGTATGAACGAGTTACGTACAGTAAGTTACGTACAAGTGCTCCGTGGAAGAGTATGACGTGATCTAAAGATTGTAAAAAAAAAGACATGGAAAATCACGAGCGAGTGGAACGCGAATTGTTGAAGCAGTGCGATCAGGTCGCTACTCTAGTGGAGTGTTTCGCATGGCTGCGACGATTCGACGAGTGCATGGAAGAACTTTGTCGTGTCAAGCTTCCGCATTTCGCCATTGAACACAGACAATCCGTGGTGGCGAGGATCGCGCGGCTCGCGGGTGCAAAATTGCAATTGGAGCGACGTTTCATACACGTTGGTGACGAGTACACAAGTCGCGACGAAAGATCTCTCACCTGGCGAGAGATCGACGCCGCGTTTGAAAGCCATATATTGACAGGTACTGTGATAAACTCTAATCACATTGAGCCGCGGCGGTTTTTGGAAGAGAAATAGTGCTCGAGCGTGTGCGAGACGCTGTAGAAAGACACGGTAGCGTAAAAGTGAATACCGCGTTCAACGGTGAGTTCGACGAAGGATAAACGTGTTAATAAGAGCATAAAGAAGCGAGATATACCAATACACCGATTTGCACGAGTGATACGAGCGGCGTGTCATCGAGCCTATCCTAGCATCGCTCGAAGAGTTCCAGGAACGCGACAGCGAGCATTGTCACGTATAGTGAATTTGACTATCAATGTAAACAAAATAAATCCCATTCGCGCGGGATGTCATACCAAAATGCCATGGCAAATAGCGACGAAACGAGCGATGTTCAGTGTGCGTACGACGGACAATGCGTGCTTCACGTGGTCGATGGTCGTCGCGCTGTACCCGGCTGAAAAGTATACGGATCGGGAATCGTCGTATCCGCATTATGCGACAGTATTGAATCTCACAAACATTGAGTTTCCAATGACTTTAAAAGATATTTCTAAATTCGAACGGTTAAACACGGTGTCGATTATTAAGAATAAACAGGTCCTTCCTCTGCGACCAATGAAAAGAAGGAGAAACATGTCAACGTGCTGTATGTGCAAGATTCATGCAACGACGGTATTGGATATTTTGCGTGGATAAAAAATTTATCCCATCTCGTGAGCTCGCAGATTAGTGGGAAAAAGAACAAGAAATTTTTTTGCGATCAGTAAGTATACATGAAAAAATTATTAAAATTTTCTGTCTTACTAATAAAGTAATAGTAATAGTTATAATTTTTTGTTTTTTTTTCAGTATGCTTGCACTACTTCAATACGAAATTGCAGTCGCACGTAATGGACTGCGAGAAAATCAACGATTTGGCTATCCGACTGTCGAGCGTGGACGACAAGTGGCTCGAATTTGAGAACCACTGTAATAAGCAGCGTGTCCCATTCATCGTCTACGCTGACTTGGAGTACGTTCTACGGAAGATGTGTCGTCGTACACGTATCAATGGCACGAGGTATTTAGTATAGGATATTACGCGCGATGTTCGTACAACGACGCGTTATCGTCATATCGGTTCGCGCGATAACTCAACGATTTGGCGCATCGAGGGAAAAATATTGTATCCACCAACGTGTTCATGGAAATGTTGTCGAAAGAACAATTGGAGGCGTATCGTAGTGCGACGCGTTGTCATATTTGCGAGAAACCGTTCGTGCCGGACGATATGCGAGTCCGCGATCATTGTCATCTCACCGGTAGATATCGTGGTCCAGCGCATGCAAAAATTACAATCTTAATTATAAAAATTCGTTTTATATTCCGATCGTTTTTCACAATTTATCAGGCTACGACGCGCACTTTATAATTAAAGAAATTGCTATCGCGTACGAAGGACATGTAGATGTGTTATCGATAACCAAAGAAAAATATATTTCGTTCACAAAATATGTTCAAGATGCGGCCAAGAGAGCAGATTTCCGAAAATGCATAAAATTAAGGTTTATCGATTCTTTCAAATTTCTAAATGCAAGCCTCGATAAATTGGCGTCGTTTCGCATAAACAAATTAAAAATAGTACGTTCCAAATTTTCAACACTATCGGATGAAGAATTACTGACTCGTAAAGGTGTCTTTCCGTACGAGTACGTTGACTACGTCGAAAAATTGCAGGACACGTGTTTACTACCGCGCGAATCATTTTTCAGTTTTTCATTAACGGGCGATACAGTATCCGAGAGCGATTACGCTCACGCCGCGAATGTCTGGAAGCGATTCTCCATTCAAACTCGGCGAGCGTTAGTATAGTGATCTGTACTTGAAAATCGATGTCTTGTTATTGGCCGACATTTTCGAAAATTTCCGCGAAAGTTGTGTCGCGAGTTACGGTCTCGATTCCACGCATTACTATACATTGCCTAGTTTCACGTGGGACGCGCTGCTAAAACGTACGCATATAAGATTTGAGTTACTCACCGACATCGATATGATCATGTTCATCGAGCGCGGTATACGCGGCAGTCTTAGTCAATGTTCAAACAGATACGCGCAGGCTAATAACAAATACATGCGTTCGAACGACTCATTGAAACCGTCGTCGTACTTGATGTACTATTATCGATGTTAACAATTTATACGGGTGGGCGATGCATCAATCATTGCCATACGCCGAAATTTCGATGGGTCGAAGACGCTGCGAACTTTGACGTGAGCGCGATCGTTCTGGATTCATCCACCGGTTACATTTTCGAAATCGATCTCGAGTATCCACAACATCTACGCAACCAACACACTGATCTGCCGTTCTGTCCGACGCATATATGATAAGCCGCCCAGCAAGCGCGAGGCTAAACTTCTAACGACGCTGTACGATAAACAGTGTTACTTCATCCATTACCGCAATCTGCAGCAATGTACTCGTCACGGTCTTCGCGTAACAAAGATTCATCGAGTACTACAATTCGCGCAATCTCCATGGCTTCGCGATTATATTGAACTCAATACAAATTTCAGAACTCGCGCTAAAAATGATTTCGAGAAAAATTTATATAAATTAATGAACCGGTATTCGGTAAAACTATGAAGAATGTGCGCAACCACGTTGACGTAAAAATTATTAACAAAATGGGATGGACGGTACGGTGCGGAGGCAATGATCGCGAAACCGAATTTCCACAGCCGTAGCATCTTTGCGGAAAATTTGATCGCCGTCAAACTGCGCAAACTCGAGATGAAGTTTAACAAGCCGATTTACGTGGATATGTATATGCTCGACATATCGAAAGTCTGCTTGTACGAATTTCATTACAGTACGAATATATGTTACCACTGTTTCGCGACAAATGTAAAATTATGTACACCGACAGTCTTCTATACCGCGTCGAGTGCGAGGACGTTTACGAGACTATGAAACGCGATATCACTAGATTCGACACGAGCGATTATCCGATGGACAACGCGTACGGTATGCCTCTCGCGAACAAAAAAATACCCTGTCTGATGAAGGACGAAAATAACAATGTGATAATAACCGAATTCGTTGGTCTCAGAGCGAAGATGTACGCGGTGAGGGTGTACGGCAAAAGAGAAAAAAGCGAAAGGCGTAATGAGTAACGTCGTAGCGCGAACGATAACGTTCGACAATTACACGCGGTATTTGAACGAAGAGATCGAAATGACTAGGCATCAATCGTGTATACGATCTAAACTACACGTGATGTGTATACGATATCCGAACCGAAAATCGCTTTGAGTCCATACGACCACAAACGATACGTCGTAGACTCGACGGAGACGTTACCATGGGGGCATTAGCGGATATATTACCTTTGTAATATACAATATATAATATATGTATCAACATTTATATTACTGTTATGTTCTTTAAATTTTTTTTTATATTTTCATATAATATATATATGTATTACTATTGTGCTTTATGTATTATCTTAATTTGTACTTTGTGTAAGTTTTTTCTACATTTTTAAATATTTTCATACAGTGTACATGTTATTATTACGTACTATTATCATTATAATTTACACGTAATGTATATTTTTTACATTTATATAAGTATTACTATTATGTTTTATGTAGTATCATTTATTATGGACTACTATTATTTTCATTTCACATATCGTACATTTATATACATATTTTATATCTGTATACTGCAAAACGAAGATGAATAGGAAGTAATATAAAATATACGTTTATATACATATATTGATATATTTTTTTATATGTAGAAATAAAATACATGAATCAAAATTTTATCAAATAATATTGTATATGTGTATCCATGAATTGTGCGATCCATCGAATCCCAGCCATTTGACGTACATCTTGTTTCCCTTCCTGCGCAGTACTTTCTCCACGAGATACACGTCTGGATGAGTAGCGCGATGTAACTCATACGTAGAACATTCCAGCGATTTTCTGCGATAATCCTCGAGTAAATAGGTTACAGGATTGGTAGCTGCACCTTAACGATTGTAAATCTCGATGGTCCAATTTGGCGTGTAACTCTTCTCATCTTATATTTGTTCACGCGTACTAAATCACCTACTTTGAATTTTGCAGGACCAGCGATCTTTATCGCGCTGTACACCGTGTCCAAGAGTCTTTCGGCGATCGCGGGAGTTACGTCGGCGGTCGCATGTCGATGATGCGTTGCTTGCGCGCGTTGTAATCTGACACGAGACGCGGCAGCAAGTTGATCCATTTGTAATTTCCGTTGTGCGTAAATTGTTTCCACATTTTTCAACATATAATTGCAACCGTTCGACGATTGACTTTCGTTATAGAATACATTGAATAATGATTTATATTGTATTCAACATCGAATACGTGGAATAATGATTAACATCGTGCTTTTTCAAGATTTTCTGCACATCAGCGTTGTAAAACTCTTTCCCCATATCCATATGTAAATTTTTCGGACATCTACTCTTTTGAACGATCTGAGCGATAGCGTTAGCTGTCTCGCTTCCACCTTTGCTCTTGAGTGGTACGGCGTATTTTTCAACACATCGATGACGGTGAGTATGTAGTGGTGGCCTCTGTTGAAGCCCGAGTACGGGCGTATCTCAACGACATCAGCCTGCCACAGATCGTCGTATCTCCAGACGCGCCTTCACGGAAAATTTCTTCTCGCAGAAGCGTGCAATTCCCCGACGACGTCTCTCGGAGCTAATTTTTTCTCTCTTTTTTTCAGATTTCTTTTTCATGATTCGACGTGTAATACATAGAGTACAAGAACATAATGTATTTTTTCTCGCTGATGTTACTCGACTGAATCGTTTCATGAATACATGATTTAATTTATAATAAGATCAGCTTCACGAAGTTTCTCGATGATCGACAGCATCTCGTTGTCGTGACCGTTGTTGCCTGCTCGGTGCGAAGCGTCGAGCAATCGTAGACGATCCATCAGCTCGTTGGGATCATCCCAGTGCACGTAATCGATCGCGTTGTCGTTCAATGTCATTGCATGAGGTAATCCCTTTCCAGATTTCTTCTTCTGTTTCTTGGGGGTGATCGATATCAACGGCGCGATTACGTGTTTGTACTTGTATCGCCTGTTGCTCAATAATCGATCCTGCGTATGGTACTTGTATTAGTGCGCGTTCGTCACAGCATGCTCTTGTACTTGTGCATATCATCTTCCGTGTAGAGGGCGTCACCGGGAATTCTCTTAAAAATCAACTCGTAAATATCGGGTGTACCGGCGTATCGTACACCGTTGATAATTATGTTGTCCGCGTCATCCACGTCCAAACGTTTATTACCCAAAACATCAATTCATTCTTGTGTAGGTAAACGCCATACATGTGATCTATACCGCTCTCTTTATTTTGCACTCCCCTCAGGACAGCCTCGAAGTACTTTTGACCCAGCGGACTCAAGCTCGTAATGCCTCTCGACCTTCCAACGTTTATAGCTGATTTTGAACCTTCGTCGCTAGCGGGTCTTCCGTCGTTTCGAAAATGTTCTCCTCTTGTTCCTTTTCCTCCTTCCTCTCACATTTAGAGGCAGACGCTGCATCTTCATCGCGCGACTCTCTCTTTGTCGCGCGCACGCCGGGATTGTCGACGAAAAGTCGCAGCGGCTCGATAAGAGGTTTAAAATGTCTGTCCAACGCGATGCCTTTCTCGATTCTACCGGTCTTCAGATGTTTCTTGCGGATCGACTCGCTCGTCTTCTCGATCTCCCTCGCGATTTTTTCACGCTCGCGCACATCTGCCATGTTCGTCTCTGGCTAAGTATCGGCAACGACTGGTCATGTTACGGTATCGTGAACTCGTTAAATCCTTTTCTGTATCGTCCGTTTGTGAGCCCACTGTCTTTGTCTATCACTAGAAATCCATATTTTTGCTGCCAATAGTCGCGGCACAACGTGTAAAATTCGTCGTACGACATGTCGGTATTCATGATCGTTGTAAACGTGTTTCAAGTTAGTACCATACTATTTGAACAGAATCAACAGTTTCACATTGTCGTACATCAGATGTTTAGGTATCCTCGCGTACGTCTGACAGAGATAAATCACGTTCGCATGGCGACTCATCGAAAAGTATTCTTTCCTGCTTGTTGCATGCACGTCATCAAAGATAAAAATAGAATTTGGACGCGCCTCACTCGGTGGAACGACATCGCTGTTGTTGGAGAACGTAAAGTAGCCGATGTCGTCGATAGACGTAAACAAATTTTCGAGATATCGATACTTTGGCTGTTGCAACGATTTCGAGTAGATGTACACATTTTCGAAATGTATGCCATTCGGGCTCTCGAATAAGCTTATGAGAACGTTGGTTTTACTAATTTTATGGGTCGCAAATGATCGCGCGTATAGTACTCGGCAGCATTTCGCCGTGCTTGCGCTTCTCCACGCTGCCTCCCATCATTCGCGATTTCGCGTCGCAGTTCGTAACGCGTATCGATAGCGGTTGCAGCACGAATTTCATGCTCACACTAAAGGTTACGCGCTTTCGAACGACTATTTAAAGGCGCGCGAACTAGTCGCGCAATAGCAAAATGTATCTCGCTCTGTCATCTTTTCGACATTCAGAACTTAAACGCCGAGCAGCTGCAGTATATACCGAAGGTCGTACTCTTACGCGTGCACGGTGACTATATCAATTACGTATGGGACAAGCTTCCTGAACACGTGAAGACGGATTCAGAGGTTCGAACGTATCGTCGCTGCGACAAGCACTACAATCAGCCGTGGCAAGGAACGCACATCGACGGTCCCACACCAGATAAAGAATTCTAGTAAATGTCAGCGTCGGGCGGCAGTCTGTTGAATTGAGCTATAAACGCACTTCCTTTCGAGTTACATATTCCGGGCTACCAGTTTTGCGGCCCGGTCATTCGGATTACGAAGCAATTAACCAAACGCGGGCATAAATCCGCTGGACGCGGCGTGCCGAGAACACGACATTGCGTATTCTCGGAGCAACGATTTCACTGATAGACACGCGACAGACAAGGTACTCGCCGAGAAGGCGTGGAAACGCGTCACCGCGAGAGATTCGGCTCTGAGCGAAAGAGCCGTCGCTGCTGCCGTTTGGGCAGTGATGAAAACCAAGATCGGCATGGGCATGAAATCGAAGAAGAAGACGACAACGAGGAAAAAGACAACAAAAAAGTGGATACTTCCAACGGCAAAACGAGGTGATGCGTTATCTTTTCTGTCAATATTGCGCGCTCGGATCCTTGATTGCGGCCAGCGTGGCGAAAGCAGTAAACGATAGCAAAGCCGCGTGACGTTAGCTTGAGGAGCTGCAACGTCACAATGCGAAGGAAAGGCCGCGGACTGTATTTCGCTCCGCACAAATACAAACGCGAATTGTATCTCAGCCCCTATAAACGCGGACAGGGTGTAACAGCGAAGAACAAAAAACACCAAAGAGACGATAAAATGTCCTCGGGTGCAACTATCAACGTGCAATTGGACGTACTTGCAAGACGTATGCACGTACCGTACTTTAGAGGTGTTTTTCATGCGTAACGCTTTACCGATGAGCGGCGCGCGCCGAAACGAAAGCAGTATCGTGAATCTGGACGATGCGACGGGGCCTGGTACTCACTGGGTAGCGTACGCGAAGAGGAACAACTGCGTCGTATACTTTGACAGTTTCGGTAATCTTTGACCATCCAAGGAACTGGTGCGATATTTTGGTAACGGTTCTACCACGATGGAGTACAATCATACGTCCTGTCAGACGTACAATCAGAGTTTCTGCGGACAGATGTGTCTGCGGTTTCTATAAACAGTAAGACGTGCGTGAATTTAAAAAGCACGACGAAGTGCTGTAAAATCTCAGTATTAGTCGAACACTTTTTCCGTCATGTCGCTGACACTTACGCTGAGCGGAAAGAGCACCGTCCTTGCGGCGAACTATTTTTCCTCTATAGATTTGAATGACGACGATTACGAGTTCGGTCTGGCGATTTTTGAGACTTATCACACGATATCGAATGTAAACGAATCGAACAATAAATTTTATTTTGGCAAAGATGATGCAGAAATTACAATTACATTTCCGAGGGTTCATACGAAGTGCGAGACATAAATGAATTTTTGAAACTTACGATTTTATGGAAACGTTCGCACCGCGACGAACTTGAAACCGTTGACCTAGTGCATGATGACAATAACAACAACAATTACAACAACAACAATGACACTAATGACGATAATGGTGAGGGTGGAGAATATCCGATTACGCTCCGCGCAAACTACACACGATGAGATGCGAGATTAGATGTGCATGCAGAATAAATTTTGACAAGCCCAACATTGGATCGCTGCTGGGATTCTCATCGAAGCGTATACTGCGATCGCGAAGATGTCACGAATTGGACATGTCGATCAACATAATGAATGTAAATGTTATCCGTTATAGAGTGTAACGTGACCGCGTACAGCAACAGCAAAAGTGCGCACACGATACACAAATTTTTGCCGAGCGTGCCACTAGGATATAAGATATCGGAGAGGCCGGCGCAGATCATTTACTTGCCGATCACGGCACGGAACATTACGAAGCTAACGATACGCGTCTTCGACCAGAACGGAAGATTGTTCGATTTTCGCGGAGAGATCACCGTCAGATTGTACGTGCGACAATGACAATGAGCGTGAGATACTCGTATTGAACGGAGCAAAGCGCACGCAGAGAGATTCTTTACAAGGCTGGTAACATTACCGCTCGATAACGCTCGCTCATCCAACTGCAAGAAGAAGTTCAGCGCGTCGAACGCTAAGTTTTTACAATCTTTGGAATTCGCGGTGCGCAACTTTTGAGATGATTGATATTTTGAATATTATTACCGATGATCTTTGACGATCGTATCGTCAAGATTGAGACTCACACGTACAACCCGTTAGCTAATACAACATTCGGATACAACGAGATAAAAATACCCATACAGCAACAGGATTTGTTGCCATGTGAAAGTTTTCTCTATGTCGAAGGAAAATTGGTGAAAAAGAAAAATGATCAGATGCCAACGACGCTTGTAAATAATTGCGTGGAGTTCATGTTTGATGAAATTCGATATGAACTCAACGGTGTGGAGATTGACCTCAACCGAAATGTTGGCATAACTAGCACGCTCAAGAATTACGTGTCAATGACATACAATAAAGCTTTGATTGCGCTGAACGCTGGATGGAACTCTTGATCCGACACGGAGGAAGGACACTATAAGTTTTGCGTGCTACTCAGTATGCTGTTGGGCTTTTGCGAAGATTACAAACGCCTGATTGTCAACGCTCGCCACGAATTAATTTTGATACGAGTGCGCAATGATAACAATTGCTTGGTGGGAAATCCTGTGACGGAG